>NW_024427107.1:13556925-13821018 GCF_017311325.1 Ursus maritimus
TGCTGAGCTCAGGGCCTGATCTGTGGTTGGATCTCAGGACCCCGAGATTATGACCTGAGCTGAAATCAAGAGTCAGATGCTTAACTGACTGAGCCACACAGGTGCCCCAGACCATGGACATTTTAAATTCTTTGCTTGATGGTCCCCACATCTATGTTATATCTGAATCTACTTCTGATGATTGCTGTGTCTCTTCAGAGAGTAGTTTTCTTCTCTGTTGCACGCCTTGTGATTTTTTTTTAAACTAAACACATCATTATCAGATAACAGGAACTGAGGTAAACAGACCTTTCATTGGAGAATTCCTATCAGTCTGGCTAGGATTAAGCCGTGTTTAACATCTGTTGTAGTTATAGTTATCAGGGGCTTTGAATTCCTTTAGTGTCTTTGTCTCCTCTCTTGACTTTGGCCCCCTTTATAATCCATCTCTGAGAGTCTGTGTCTTGCAGTTCTTTTAGCTGTAATCCTCTGTTATTATGCTAGAAAGCTATTGCTATGGTGGTAAGGTGGTGGGGAGGGGAAGTGTTTATAATATTTCAATTAAACCTAAGCTGGTCTGTGAGATTGTCTCAGGACTGTGACCTCACAGTATTTCCACTATTTTGTTGCTCTCCCCTGATGTCTTCCTATTGCTTCCTCCCTTCTCTGGTTCCCAGTCTCTTTTCTGGAAGCCCTGACCTCTGCCGACTGTTCCTTCCTTCTTCGTTGAGACTGGAAGTCTGGCGGGAGAGAGAGTCAGGGGGAATCCTCTTCCCCAAGCTGGAATAAGGCTCTGGCAGAGTCCTTTTCTCCGGGGTGGGCTTCCTTATTGAAAACGCTCTGGGCATATCTCACAGTGGCTCTTCTTCCTTTTTCCCCACCCTCAGAGGAAGCCCTAAGGGGTCATTCTCAAATCTTCACATGAGGACCTGGTGGGTTTCCCAGAGGAAAAGTCCTTGGAAGTGTGGGAGCCCCCTAAAACTGTGGCTCCACCATTTAAGCGTTCTTATGAGTTTATGGTGCCAGCAGCTTTTGCTCCAAGTAAGCAGATTTCGGTTCTCTCTCTGAATGTGCCTGAATCCTCAGTTTTCTGATAAGCCCAATAAAAATATTGATTTACAGTTTATCTAGCTTTTCATGTACGTTTGGAAGTAAACTGCGAAGTCTTCCCAACCTATTCTTAACTTTCTATTTACATGACCCAATTTTTCAAACCTCCAGAGTTCGGGCCTGCATCGTTCTTACAGCTTATAGTTTTCTAAAAGTAAGTTGTACCAGGAAAACCTTCACTTTGAAGGCAAAATGAGAGATACGACTCCTAACTTAACCAAATGTGGAACTACACATTAAAAAAAAAATAAGTGACAAAAAGCACAGGGAATATAAATTAAATTTTGTGACTATGATGAGCCTCTGAAAATAATGACTGTAATTATGAATAGGCACTGCCTACAATTCATAATTCTAACATTGGGTAGAGTATAAAATAACTTAAAGGAATAAATATGATAAGACAAATATGTTCTTTTTAATTTTTTTAATTTTTATTTTTTTTAAACAAATATAATATTCTTTGTAATTTTACATCACTTAAAATTCATTTATTATCATAATGGCTAGGAAACAATTATAGAATTCATATGCTGACATAGTGAAAATTAAGGAAAGCAAGAATTCATGGACTTTTCTGATAAAGTAAAATAAATGAGAGAATTATTGTATTTAATGCAGGGACGGTTTTCCAAGGAAATTATCATTTTCAGTCATCCAAGCTATAATTAAGTTCTCGGGGGCATAGTTTCTTTATTTGAATCTAAAAGTAGCTGGTATGCCCTAAGATTTCTATCTAGGGTTAACCAGTTAAGTTAAAGATAACCAATGCTCTCTAGTAATTAAGGTATTTTCTAACACAAAAAGAGTCATTAATAAAAACTAATTAATCTGTGATGTCAATAGATTTACAGGTTGCTGGGTTTGATTGGAAGCCTTTCCTTCACTATGGAAATTTGTGTTAATTTATTCATCCTAATCCCATTCATTAAAATTCCATGGCCTCTTTTAGTTAATATTTTTCACCCTTTGATCCACAGAAAGCATATTTTCCACTTTTACAAAATGGACCAAAAAAACAAAACAAAACAACAACAAAAAAAACCAAACCAAAAAACAAACCCAGCTTTACTTAAGTCCAAATATCTGTTTTTAGAACTTGCTTTGTTCTAAAGCAAGTTCTTTCTATCTGGACTATGGAAGTGCTGTCATTGACTATCTCCAGTCCTGACAGTTTATTACTATAACGTATTTTGATATCATAGGTGGCCTCATAAAAATTTGCATATTGGTATCATGACAGGAGAATCCTCAGAAAACAATAATCAAGTGAGCATTCAGGATAAAGTCATAGTTTCAGGCCAGCAAAGCACTTTAAAAATTAATGTAATTTTACTGGCAAGTACTGAAAGTAGAAAGTTTGAATCTGAAAGGTCTTAGTGGACCTTATAAACAGCATACTTTTCTGAGCACACCCTGTCTCTTTCTTCCCAGAAGATTCAAACATATTGACATTTTGACTATTGACCTGTTTTGTATATATACTTTTCATCCCATTTTTCTTCCTTCTCTTTTTATTTTTTGTCTTATGTACAATGTGAACTTCCCTTTGAGGCACCTGGAACGTTTTTATTACCTATTTTGATTTGGAAGTAGGTAGTCTCTCTAAAGTAAGCTTATAATGCTGTTTATTGTACTTTATCATCTATTAGTTTGAAAAAAAACACCCTTACAAATTATTACAGCACACATTATTGTTAATGTAGCAACTGAGATAATATGATAAAGAAAATGCTGATTTAAATACTAAATGATGACTTTGGAAATATGTAAATATAATAAACTTCAAAACAGCAGCCCCATGTTTTAGTTTTTCATGCTGAAGTGGGACTTGCCCTTCAAGGTATGTTCATGCACATTTTCTTTTAAAGGTCTTATTTATTTGAGAGAGAGAAAACACAAGCACGAGAGGGGTGGGGGTGAGGAGGGGCAGAAGGAGAGGGAGAAGCAGACTCCCCATTGAGCAGAAAGCCCAAGGCGGCGCTCCATCCCTGGACCTGAGATCATGCCCAGGACCTGAGCTGAAGGCAGATGCCTCACTGACTGAGCCACTCAGGTGCCCCGTTCATGCACATTTTTAAGTGAATTCCTAACAGCATGACCATGGCTCCATATAGGTAAGTGATACATTGTTTTACATTCTTGTTATTAAAGCAGGAAAAGGAATTGAATGTCAACATAACAATATGCATGGCAAACTGCTGTCACAGTTTGAATAAATTATGAAAAGTATGCATACTACATAGGATGGCATCTCTGCATGTTTAGGCAGAACATTTATTTACTAATAACTGGATATTTTGCTGTGGTGATTCGTATTTCTAATTCTTGATCAGATGGCAGAGAGTAGCCCAGATACACCCTTATATGTCAGTCTATCTTGCACAAACGTTGATCGAGCGCAGGATTTTCATGATTCCTATAGAAGCAGTAATGGATTGCCATGCAAATATAAGAGCAGCTTGTGTTGAATTTTTATTTAAGTGATTTAAATATTTTCTTATATACAACATAATTTGTCACTGTAAAGAAGAACCTAAATGGCATAATTAAATAAAAGGCCGTATCTATTTTTAAACTTCCCGTTTCCAATTATAATTGTCAAAAGTATGCTGTTGTTCTAAAGTCACTGCCAAAGCTTTCTAAGTACCATGAAGTGCCTCTGCTGGCCGTTGTGGTTTACATCTTAGCAAATCTGCCTCGAGCAGCACAGATTCTTAAAGAATCCATCTAACAAAGACTCCAGAGAGACCTTTTTGTAGTAAAGGGCATTTGATTCAGTGAAGCAGCAAGAAACCCCCAGAGGATTTCCTCTAGAACCCCGGAGAGGTCTATCTTTCTGTTAGTTCTACATTATAATCACTGTACAGTTAGAACCTGTCACTATTTCTCACATCAGTTAAAGTGTTAGTGAACCATACAGTGAATTTCCCACCCTAATATCTCTAAGCTAATATTTCCCTTTAATAATGTGCTATTATTTAATAATTGCCCAGCTGTCTTCTATCACATGCAGATTAGAAAATAATTTCAGATTTTATGAATAAAATGATTATGTCCATTAAGTTTTGTGTTGTATTTCAACACATTTTGCATCTTGTAATTTGAATTTATTTACTTTTATGTAACACAGATTTGAGATAGATCATCAGTCTACGGCCATACCACGCTGAATGCGCCCAATCTCGTCTGATCTCGGAAGCTGAGCAGGGTCAGGGCTGGTTAGTACTTGGGTGGGAGAAAGATCGTCAAATCAGACCACAGAAGGTATGTCCTATAGAACTGGCAACATATAACCTGTTTCTCTACTGTTGCTAAATTCTTCAGTATCACCTCCAGTTTCCTGAGATGTTCTCTCTCTTCCACCCTCTTCTGTTCT
This sequence comes from Ursus maritimus, assembly GCF_017311325.1. Lineage (NCBI taxonomy): Eukaryota > Metazoa > Chordata > Mammalia > Carnivora > Ursidae > Ursus > Ursus maritimus. The sequence continues at coordinate 13,561,394 of NW_024427107.1, forward strand.
ATCAGACACCACAAACACAGGACTGCTGTGCACAGTAGACACTTATTGGAGACTTGTGATAAAAAAAATAAATGACAGAAGAGCACATTGTGATAAAGAACTTGACTTGAGCATTAGATTCAGTGAGCCTTGACCATCTCCTTCACAGGAAGTTTATCACTGGTCATTTTTTCCCTCAAAAGATCCTATGTGTCATCATTGTAATTGCCTCCCTACCATTTGGTTCTCTCCTCCCTACCGTCCTACAACTCCCCTATTCTTTTCCTATCTGTTTTCTCGTACATTTCCAACATTTCAACAACCCAAATATCTGATCTTGCTCCATTCTGTAGGGACACTGGTCCACAGTGGGAAAAAGTATGTCTCCAGCTGGAAAGCCAGGGTGATCTATCTTACGTATCACATTGTGTATTTTTCTTCTTTCAAGATTTACATTCCTGAGCTGTCTGATGTTCAGTGACTGCTAACAGTTACTTCATATTTTTTTTCCCAATGATGTCCAACTCAATAGCCATCCCCCTTTTCCTTTCTTACTAAGAGTACTTTGATTTTTTTTTTTAGGTATCAGCCGTCTGCTATGTGCTCTTGTTCTACATAAAATGCATACCCCTGGTAAACCTCTGCAGATTCAGGGCACGAGTCTGTTTTTTTTTTTTTTTTTTCAAGTTAATCATGGTTATTATATTCCCCTTGCCTGGCTTAGGAATGTACATATGATCCAAATCTAGCCAATGAAACAATAAATTTGTGTAGAGGGTATTTTAGGCAAGTTCCTTAGCTCTTAAAAGGTTAAGGGTAATTGACCAAGATGGCAACACAGGAGACTCCTCAGCTCCCCTCTTCTCAGGGACACACTGAATACACAGCTACACATGGAGCAATTCCCTAGAAGAAACTTAATTGCCAGTTTATAGATGAATGGATAAGTAAAATGTAATATATCTATATATCTATATCTCTAACTATCTACACACATACACACACACACTGGGATATTATTCATCCTTAAAAAATAAGGAAATTCTGTCATTTCTGACAGAAGGTGATGAAACAGAGATGAAACTGGAAGGCATGATCCTAAGTGAAATAAACCAGACAAAGACAAATACTGCATAGTATCACTTATATGTGGAATCTTAAAAAAAGAGAGAGGGAAAAGAAAAAGAAAAAAAGAAAGGAAGGAAGGAAGAAAAAAAGGAAAGAAAGAAAGAAAGAGAAAAGGAAAAGAGAAGAAAAAGGAAGGAAGGGAGGGAGGGAGGAAGAAACAAGTTGAAGGCATAGAAAACAGTGGAAGAGTGGTTGCCAGGCTAGGAGTGGGGGGAAATAGGGAGAGGTAGGTCTAAGAAAGTACAAACTTTCAGTTATAAGATGAATAAGGTCTGGGGCGCCTCAGTGGCTCAGTCGGTTGAGGGACTGACTCTTGGTTTGGGCTCTTGTCATGCTCTCCAGATCATGGGATCGAGCCCCGTGACAGGCTCTGTGCTCAGTGGGGAGTCTGCTTGAATGTCCCTCTCCCTCTGCCCCTTCCCCTCTGTCCCTCCCTACACACACTCTCTCTCTCCAAAGCGGGGGAAAAAAAGATATATAAGGTCTGAGGATCTAAAGTATAACATGGTGACTATAGTGATAATACATATTGTATAACTGAAATTTGCTAAGATAAATGTTCTCATCAAAAAAATAAATAAAAACAAAGTGAGGTGATAGAATCCTTTCATAATATATGTATATTTATATCAAAGTTATCATGTTGTGCAATTTAAATATCTTACAAGTTCATTTGTCAATATAATCTCAGTAAAGGTGGAAAAATACAAAGAAAGGAAAATTCACTATCTTTTCCTGCGGCTTGACATCAACGTGAGGGAAGATGTGATAGGTGGAGCTACTAAGCCACTTTGAGATAATGAGGAAAACAGCCAGTGAAGGATGACAGAGCAGGAAGACAGAAAGAATCTGTGTCCTTAATAACATTTATGCTATCTCTGACTTGAACAATCCTGAAACCACCAGCCTCCAGATTCCTTATTAAACAAAATGATAAATTACACAGTTTGAGCAGATAAATTCAATTGGGATTTTCTGTTGTTCATTATTAAAAGCATCCTAACTAATAGAGGTAAGTTACTTCATGTTTCCCCCAAGTCCATTGTATACCACCCTATTTAGTCTTAGGATGAAGAGCAAGTTCAGCGCACCTTTGCATTCCCAGTGTCCATTCCAATGGCCAACACACAGTAGGTCAATGATTAGTGGAATGATTACTTCACTACCTCTTTCTCTCAATTCAAGGAGATCTCATAGCATCTCCTATCAATATGTCTATAATGCAGTATAGCATGCTGATAAAAAATATGGTCTTGAGTAGTGAAGAGAAGGGCCATATGCACCCCAATGTTCATAGCAGCAATGTCCACAATAGCTAAATTGTGGAAGGAGCCGAGATGCCCTTCAACAGATGACTGGATTAAGAAGTTGTGGTCCATATATACAATGGAATATTACTCAGCTATCAGAAAGAACGAGTTCTCAACATTTGCTACAACATGGACAGCACTGGAGGAGATAATACTAAGTGAAATAAGGCAAGCAGAGAAAGACAACTATCATATGATTTCTCTCACCTATGGAACATAAGAACTAGGATGATCAGTAGGGGAAGAAAGGGAAAAGAAAGAGGGGGTAATCAGAAGCGGGAATGAAGCATGAGAGACTATGGACTGTGAGAAACAAACTGAGGGCCTCAGAGGGGAGGGGGGGTGGGGGAATGGGATAGACCGGTGATGGGTAGTAAGGAGGGCACGTATTGCATGGTGCACTGGGTGTTATACGCAACTAATGAATCATCGAGCCTTACATCGGAAACCGGGGATGTACTGTATGGTGACTAACATAATATAACAAAAAAATCATTAAAAAAAAAATACGGTCTTGAGGGTCAGGCAGACATGCATTTGAATCTCATATATGATCTTTTCTAGCAAGAACACTTGGTATGGGTATACTTTTTGATGCTTTTTGACTCTGAGTAAAGCAGTGCCCAGACTCAAACAATTCTGACTTCAAGGGAATGTATTATTTACAAAACAGGAATTCTAGAAGTAATATGATAGGTTAGTTCAGCAGCACAGTGATCCAGGTTCTTTCTGTTGTTTCCACTCTCTGTCGTCAGCAGAGCATTCCCTGTGGCAGGCACTGTTCTAGGTACTCAGGATGTATTAGTGAAACAGACATAAAACCCCTGCTCTTGTGGAACTTGCACTTTTGCCAGGGAGTGAAGCTATAAGCAATGACTATAATAATAACATATGCTAACATATATAAACAAGGAGTATAATAATGTAAAATGCATATAACCATTGAATATAATAACAGGAAATTATACAGTATGCTAAAAATGATGATTTCTATGGAAAAAAATAGAGCAGGGTAAGAGGAATTGGTATTGGAGTGTTGGGTGGGGAATGGCTTAAAGCCTTTGTCTTCACATTCATTCATCTTTTGGTATCAAGGCTGATAGCAGAGCAAGGTCTTACATCCTCATAATACCCAAATCCCAGAAGATAGAACATTTGTTTTTGTTTGTTTTAAAAAATGAGAAAATTTTCCCACAAGTCATGCAGCAAAAGTAACCTTAATAGTTCTTTTGGAGATATGTGTCCAAGCTCACTTCTCAGTTAATCCCAAGGGGGATGGAAGGAATGTGCTGGAATGAGACTGCTCGGTTTTTAGTCCCTGGAACTGGAGAAGGACATCTACAGGTGTTTCCATGCTTAAAAAACAAACAAAAACCTGATGTTCTTTGGCAAGGGATAAGTTTATGGGCACAATGAGGAGGGATGATTGGGTTTTTAATGAAATGTGCCCTCCCTAGAAAATTACTCTATCTACTAAAGCCTTAGTTTCCTTTTCTTCAAGATTGAGATAATGAAAGCATCAATTTAATTGGGTTGTTGAGAGAATCAAAGGAGATGATGTATAGAAAGTGCTTAGTAAAGAAAGGACCCAGCATATTCTGATCATTTAATAACGGTTTATCACCATGTTCATCATTACTGTTATTATTAACAGCCATCACAACACTCATCCAGTACTTTCAGATATATACTCATTATCATGCATTACTATAAAAGGGGAAACCAGGGGACTAAGTGGCATGTTAAATACATATAATGGTCCTTTGTGATAGAATCTCAGATCTGCACACTAACCTCACAGCTGTAAAACTGTTAATTAAATCCTGTCCCTTAACATGTAAATAGCTTTTTGGAATACATTCACAGCTAGATTCTCCTGGTGTCTCTATTGCTCCCTTTAGGAGTGCTTTGGGCATCTTTGGAAGTCTCCAAGGCTGTTTTTCATGCTACATTTTAAGATCAACAAGGGCACAATTAAGTTATTGTTGCTTCCTTGGAAATTACATGACGTGGATCATTTTCCTTCCAAGTAATAGTTACAGCATGTAAATATGAAATCATGTTTCATCCGTCATATCTAAGATACAAAGAAATGTAGTGAAAGTTGCAGATTTTCCAAAGGAATCAGCCTGAGTTGTAGTGACATCTTGATGATTACTAAAGTTATCAGCTAATTTTCCTATTATTTGTTTTTCTTCAGAGGTGTGGAACTTTCACCTTAGTGATCCTAGACAGTTTTCAGTGTGTCAGATTCTTAAAGCATTCAGCATATGTATAATTATGCCTAAAAACATTATACACAGACATAAGTCAATATGAAGACATTGTATAGATTTATCCTATGTTAATCATGAACTTTGATCAAAAGCCTTCTAAAAGCAATGACAGGAGAGATGGGAGGCATTTACTGATTGCCTACTCGGTACACATTATTTTACATTTATGTTTTTTTTATTTTAGTCTGACAGCAACCCTTAAGGTAAATATTGTATTCTTTACTCTTTGAGGGACTTCAACTCAAAGAATCTAAGTGAGATGCCAAGAAGATGCCAAAGAGTCTAAGTAAGATGCCAAGTTACATAAAGTAAATTGGGAAGATGGGCTTTATCTCCAGGTCTTGACAACCAGATTTTGGCCAAATACAGCACACCACCATCCACACAGATTTAGTCCAAATATGACACGTTTTAGCAAATACAAGTTTCTGACTGGGTACTAGTTTTCTTTTTGTTATGTACAATGTTTGTGATCTTTTTATATAGCGACTTGTTTAATATTTTGATTTGTTAAGAAAGAATCTTTCTAAGTGGCAACAATAGAACCTTATCTTCTTTTTTTCCCCCTTATCTTCCTTTTTTGACTTGACACTATTACCCATAAGAGCTTTCATTTCCATGAAATGCTTCACCTCCACATTTCATCTACAAATCCAGTCATGGTCAATGACGTAATTTTTCTTTTTCAAGTCATTCCTATTACGTAATTTACATGACTCCTCTGAAAGTGGCTGGGAAAGCATTTTGTCAAGAACTGTTAAAAGCTAAACTGAGGCACATTAAAATTTTCAACAGTTTAGTTGCACATACATTGATTCGAGTCAGGCAGTGACAAATAGAAGTTTTAGGAGTGATTCACTGACAAGAACCAGGGAAGAGATTTTTATAGAACAGACAAGGGAGCAAAACAAGAAAAATTTTTGATTGGCTATAGCTTAAGCAGTGGCTTTACTTGGGAAAGTCCAGTTGGCTGTTTGTGATTGGTTGTTCTTAAGTTTCGTTTTCTCAGATTCAAGTGCATTGACTCTGGCTGAGGTTTCAGTTTACTCAGGTAGGCTACCAAGCCATTAGAGCCACCTGTCTAAGGGCTTCCCTGTTGCATTATGTTAACCCAACACACTTCTAAATAACACACAGGTCAAGCAGTCTCAAGAAAAATTCAAAGATATTTTGAACAAATTAAAAATTAAACAATTTATGGAATATAGTAAAAGCAGGAGTGCTTAGAAGGACATATATAGCACTGAATGCATACATGGGAAAAGAGGAAAGATCTAAAACCAGTAATCTAATCTTCTCCACTTTAGGAGGCCAGACAAAGAAGAACAAACAAAAGTTAAAGCAAGCAGAAGAAAGGAAATATGAATTTTAAGAATACAGCATGAATCAATGAAATTGAAAATAAGGAAACAATAGAGAAAAATCAATGAAACCAAAAGCTGGTACTTTGAAAAGATTCATACAATTGATCAATCCCTTGTCAGGTTTAAAGAGAAAGAAGAGAGAGGACACAAATTATCTGCTATTATCTTGTCATCCCTGTTAGGCTTTCAAACTCCACCTCATCTGTCACTACCACCTCCTCCAAGAGAGCCCACAACCCAGCTCCTGCCTCCCTAATTTCGATAATTAACTACTACATAGACAATAGAGGCTCTATATTTTGTATTCTTTTTTATTTCCCCAGCACTAGCACAGTATAGTAGGTCCCTAACTGAATAAATGAAAACCACCAGTTACCGATTCCATTTGGCAGAATAAAGCCTGTAAAATCTTCCTGCCCTAATCCCTTTTGCCTAGGGAAGGAGGACGAAGAAGAGGGGGAAGAGGAAGGAACAGTGGGAGAACATTTGGTGATGTAGGTGGGCCAGGAAAGAGGACTGTGGGCTACCTTTTTTACTTCAACCTGCTGACAAATCTTACCAGCTATCTTCTCTGACCACAATATTGGGCCAATAATAAATTTTCAGCAAGGAACAATATAGTTGAGGAAATAATGCAAAGGATGGATGTGGGGGAGGGGCGGTAGGAGCTGAGGACAAACAGCAACTCATAGCCAATGAAAGAAATGATGGAAGCAAAAATCAAAGCAGCAGTTGTGTAAAAATTGTGAAGGGCTGGTGTTTACAGGGTAGAGGCAATAGGAAACAATACTTGAAAACAATACTATCATGTGCATTCTCTGTCCAATAGAAGCAACTGGCCATCTGGCATTTAGTGACTGAGCAGAGTACCTGCATGATAAAATAAAAAGCCACTGATGAGTAAAGTACTCTGTGTTCCTAGTAACAGACTACAAGAGTCACAATTCAATAATAGTTTGATATTCTGAAAGGCATCATCATGCTGGCAACCCCAACACCAAGGGACACATCTTCAGGAGACTGCAGAAGACTGCAGAGGATAGCTTTGGCAGAATTAAAAATAATGCAGAACTTGCTTGACCCAGGAAATAAAACAGCTGATATTAAAGTCCCCAGTGTGTCCCATGGCAGGCACTTTATGCAAAGAGACTGACTATTCTGTGGTCTCAGTTATCTTCACTAATGTGATTTGATATAAATAAGGTCTATTTTGAGTTTTAGAGTTGAAAATTGTTGCTTTCGGAGAATGGTTTGTAGCTTTATTTTTTAGAAAGATTAGGATAAATTTAAATCAGCACTGAACACTGGTATGTTTTGGGGAGAAAAAAATATTCTATAAAACTATGACCTTCAGAGTAAAATACTCAGTAATTCTGAGTATTATATGTTTAAATAATTACATTGAAAATTTTATTCATATTTACCTATAGCACTATTTTGCACAATATTTCCTTTTTTCTTGCACAAGTAATCTGAAATACCATCTTTAGAGAAGGTGAAATTGAGTATCATTAATACTTGATTAGACTGTGGCTCACAGCATATAGTCTTTATATTGCCCTAGGGTATGTATCATTCATGTTTGAAAGATCTGGAGTTTTTATCTTTTCTTTTTTTCCCCCCAAAATTAACTTAATGATTTGCAGAAATGTTCTATAATATATAGGATGACATTTATTATGGATGTGTCAAAAATAAATTCACTATATGTACTCATAATTTACTAAATCGATTATAATTTGAATTACCTTATTGTTTTCAATCTTCAAACAGGAATGATTTTAAATGAGTTTTCAGGGTTTTTGCCTTTATTATTTACATTCTGATCAACACTATGTTCCTTTCCTTATTGCAAGGCCAAAAACCCATCCTGATTCTGGTCAGACTCCGTTTTAAATTCCCAGGCAAACTTTGACTTCAGATATGTTTTCAGACAAAGTGTACCAATTCATGCTTCGTGTCCTATTACTTTGTTCTCACTGCACAATATTCAACATGGGAAAGCCATTGCTATCCTCCTTGCAGACAATCCTTTCTTAACATAATTTAATATTTGAGTTCTGGATTAATAATTCTATAGTAACATGTCAAAGGAAATGAGAAATTATTTCATTCACCCTCTAGTAACAATTTGGTAGTGTTTCAATGAAATGATATGATAAAAATAAGACATTTCCAACCACTATGTGTTAAGAACTACACTGACTGTTTCTAAACTAATCCATACAGCAACTGATGTGGGAAACAAAGGCAGAAGAAAAATTATTAAATTTCCTTACTACCTACAGTCCACTGACAAGTCCTTGAAACAGGCAGAGTGACATTCCTCTAGGGACTCAATTGCCTCGACGTTAGATGTTAATACTTTGCTAAGGGCAAAAGGCAATATTGGCCCAGTCCTCCCCTCCCCCTGGGATCCTGTAAGTCTACTTTAACATACAGAAATTCCTTTGGAAACTCTTCCTTTATCTCTAAACCCCCCAAGATATGTATTGGCAATCATCCCCCAAGCATATGGCCCACCGATATACATCTGAAGGGTCTCATGACTAAGGTTTTATTAGACGATAATAAACCTTTTCCCAACAATAGCTAGCCCCCTCAAGGTCCTGGAAATCTTGCTTCCAAATTCCTTCGAGACTTACACTTCCCCTAACACCCTCCCAACTTGAAAGTATATAATGGGCCACTCCTCATGACCCTGGTGTGGCTCTTTCTGCCCACAGGTCCTGTTTCATGCTTTAATAAAACCACCTTTTTGCACCAAAGATGTCTCAAGAATTATTTTTCAACCATCAGCTTCGAACCCTAATGTCCTTCCTACATCAGCAACCACTATATGTAGAAAATTACTAATGATAGAAGCCCAGTGGAAAAAAAAAGTCAGGGAAAGCAAAGATATCCCCCAAGAACTTTTAGGGCCTTGCTATTCACCTGTCAACCTTCCTCCCCACCCTCAACCTTGAAAGTAGGCAGGCCACCATTGCCTTGACAAGGAGAATGGGACAGAATTGGTGCTTTGGGAACCTGGGCTAGGTCATACATAGTAAGCTGCATGACTTTCACCTGGCTCCTCTAATCTTTAGATGTTCTCCCTTGGACCAATCCACAGTGCTGTGAACAAGTCCAGGCCACTCAGTGAAGCTTCTTACAGGAATTCTGATTGACAGCACCAGCTAAAGTCTCAGCCAGCAGCCTGCATTAACTGCCAGACTTGTGTGTGAGAGAGCCATCAGGTGCCCTTTTTCTAGCCTTCGAGACTTCCAGCTGAGACCCCAGACATCATGGAGCAGAGGAAAGCCATCCCCGCAGGCCCTGACTGAATGTCTTACAACCAAATTTGTGAGCATAATAAATGGTTGCTTAAGACACTAAATTCCACAATCATAATAAATGGAACAGCTAGTGAGATCTGTATATTAAATTTCATATTATGGTATCATAATAATAGGTGTTTATTACCAATTTCATATACTATTTTATGCAACTTTCCTCAGAATGTGCCAAGGATCTTGTGAAAATTATGATTTCAAGTATAAAATAGATGTTGAAGATACATGCAGAAATACATGCTTAGGTTTTTGTCCATATTAGCAAAATCAGGAAAGACTTATGGTTTAAATTTACTACTATGCTTGATAAAACAATTGGCTAATTATACTTTCTGAACAATAACTGCAGGCTTACAATAACAGATAATGCTATATGGAGGAAATTATTTTACATTATTGTCTCCCTATGTGCAAATACACTCTTTCTTTTTTTTTCCTCAAAGGAATGGCAATTTCGATGAGAACTAACCACTTATTAAAAACAAACCTTGGGGACGCCTGGGTGGCTCAGTCAGTTAAGCGTCTGCCTTTGGCTCAGGTCATGATCCCAGGGTCCTGGGATCGAGTCCCACATTGGGCTACTTGCTCTATGGGGAGCCTGTTTCTCCCTCTGCCTCTCCCCACTGCTAGTTCTCTCTCTTCTCTTTCTCTCAAATAAATAAACAAATAAAACCTTAAAAAAAAACTTGCTTATTACTATGTCCTCAAGCCCTAGAGCAAATTAGAGAAAAGCAATCCCTTTGAAGCACATTTTGTTGAGACCTAACCCTTATAAGAAAATTTCTCTCAAATAAAACTCTTCAGAAATAATGAAATTAAAATTACAGAACAGTGAGAGTGTTCAGGTAAGTCAGTATCAGTCCATTTTCATTATCTATATAATATTGTTAAGCAATTATAAGATATACTAAAATATACATTCATATAACTTATGATGATGCCAACTGAATTTCATCAAGTTCAAAAATTATTGATGAGATCATTATTATGTATAAATGAGTTTTACATTCTATGTAATTTTTACAATCCCATCTGCCCTGTTAGGATACTATCTGACATATTTCAGTCCTTTCCCTCCTAGATTTACACTGATGATATAATGATTCCAAAAAAAAGGACCCAATGATTAGCTATGCTGATAGCATTAGAAGCAACAGATTAGGAGGGAAAACGGCACCGGAAGTATATTGCTAGGTATGCATGGCAGGTGTTTGGATTGAATAGCTTTAATCTCCTTTGACAAAAAGAAATGTCGTTCATCCAGTAAGCTGAATTTATCTTGGTTAAGAGTCACCTTCAGCAAGCTGTGAAGGAGAAGAGAAGAGCAAATGCCTGAAGACAACCACACCAGAACCACATGCATTTCATGGGTATCTCCCAATTATTAAGTGACTTGTCACCATCTCTTGTATCCACATATTGAAAGATGTACGAAAATGACCAAAAAGCAAATGATCAGAGTAATGTAAATAAAAGGGCAGCCTTTTGATTTTCTGTTTGCCTCTGCTTGTGACTCTAATTAGTTCCCAAGAACAGTCTCTGAAAAAGCAGCTAGTTGCCTCTCGATCCACATGTGCAATGAAGGTACGAAAATGAGTGCTGTGCTCAGAAAAAAAAAAAAATCCCTGAAGGGCAGCTGCAGGCAACATTATTTTAAAGCTGTCATGTAGGACAAAATGTTCAAGGTAAAATTTTCAAACAGATAAAAATACAATTTCATAATCTGTCAGAAAATGCATGGGTTAACACTCCATTTTATACTAGACAAAAAGTACATAATAAAAGAGACTAAATAATGACACCTATTTGGGGACCTGCATTCTTTACTGAAGAAGACTATTATCTATCTATCATCCATCAACCTATTCCATGAATACCTAAAAAATACACTTGAGGTGTCTTGAAATAAAAGCACAAATGAAAGGTCACCTAAAATAATTCGTGCACAATAAGAGAGAAAACGATAGGAAATGAAAAGAGCAAATCATATCAAGAAGCAGCCTAGTTGAAGAAAACATATAATAATACATGCTATCAAACCTATTAAAAGTAGATTTGTGCCATACTTTAAGAAGCAAACTGCCACTAACAAAAAGAAAGTAAGCAAACAATTTTTTTTAAATCCTTTGGGCCATTTAGTCATGTAATTTTCCAGCGAAGGTATGTCTACATTTCAAAACTTGTCTAAAGGCATTATTTTATTTTATATATATATATATATATAATACATATATATATATAATATATCCCTATTACTCTGTTAGTAATTACTCTGTTAGAAAAAGTTTCAAATATATATTAAAAATGTTTGTGAATTGGTAATAACAGAAAATGGGGCTAATCAGTAACCTTACTATCAAAACTAACAAGTTTTTCAACTAATTACACAGTATTAATGAATACTGATCTCTTGTTCTATAAATTTCATAGCAGCAAATATTTACAATAAACATATATTTCTAAACTGACTTAATATCACCAGAAAAATATAGAATATAATAAGATCATAGACTTAAATAAAATTTTGCAAATTTAAAACGATTTAAGCCCACATCATGATTAGGTAAGCATATATATGTATATATGTATAGCATATATTAAACATATATGCTATACATATATTTATATCTATCTATATATGTGTAAATCATAATCATCACTGAAAGGAAGAATTTCTAAATCCTCAAATAAAAGGGTGTGAGATACAAACATTCTTCTAACTTTGAAACACCCACATTTCCTGGGTCTTGCATTTTCCTGTGCTAGAAACTAAGGTAAATAGTTGAAACTCAGAAAAAAGTCAAAGTTTGAAAAAAGAAGCTAAAGCTTAGATATAAATTTCATGGTTATAAATGCTAGAAGAAAAATAAAACATTTATGTTATTTATAGTAAACCCATTTCCCAAAATCATGAGTGTATTTATGCCATGTGTAGACAGAAAAATCACTTTTCCTGAAATCTGACTTAGTGCAACTTGGAAGCTAACACAGAAACACCAAGGCTGTTGTAATTATATTGCCACTTGCTTAAGAAAAAAATAATATCCAGATTACATCATATAAATTGAAGACTACTAATTAGTAACTTTAGGTGTTTTATCTCTTGAATCCTTGACATGCAATTCTATTTGGATCCACAGGAGAGAAGTAAAGATTAGAGTGTAGCATTTGAAATATGCTGGTTCTGTATCTTGAACTCTGCAGTATTTATTTATTCATGCTTGATTAGATTACAGAACCAGTTCAGAGTAAGTTTGATATAGTTTTGAAATGATCTTAAAATCATCTGGATACATTTGGAAGCCAAGACAGATTTCATGATTTATAGGTTATTAATAAGATACCCTTATTTTAACCATCATATCAGCTGATGATTTCAAAGATATCTCACAAATTAGAAGGTGTGGGAAACAGGCATTTATTCATTATACGTTGATTTTAAGACAATGAACTGTGAAGACCTTCCTCAATCTTAAGAATGCTAATCACCGTGTTCAGGTCAAATTGAAAGTGTTTGTACCCTATCCTTCCGTGGCACTTTCTAAAACTTAGTGAAGGAATTGAAAGGATATGTTTGAAAGCAATGAAGAGAATGATAGAGGCGTTCATTTGCAAATGAGAAATTTCACCACATAACTGGAAAACAGAGCAGAGAGAAGTGGGCTATCAGATGACAACTGACCAGAGAAAACCTGAAGAGTCCCAGACTCAAAAGAGCAAGCAGTACAGAGACAGGTAGTGAAAAGCCTGGCTGAAAACAGGAGAAATTTTCAGTCTGTGAATAAGAAGTGTCCCCCCATCTCATACTTTGCATGCAAAATCTCGCAGCCAGACCACCTTTATCTATTTCTCCTATTTATCTCTCTGTCTCTGTCTCTGTCTCTCTCTCTTTCACACACACACACACACACACACACACACGCTTCCGCCCCCCCCAACACACATACGGTTCTCTGAAGAAACTGAATGAACTGCATATGATGAAAACTATAGTGGATAGTGTGGATAGTGGCATCTTAGAAAACTCTCCATGTTCAAATATTTGAGTTCCCCCACACACTAGTTACCAGATTCTTGCACACTCGGCTCCAAGCCCAGTGTGCCAAGTCACACAGTCTGCCCATATGAACTACGTTCCCAGTCTCTTTCTTAGTTGCCACATTACGTAGTGATAAGCAAATAATGAAGGCTCACTTGTCGATGGAGAAAAGCCTGGAGCACGGCAGAATAAGAGATGGACAGAAAAACAGATCCGGAGAAAGCAAGGAAGTCATAGAAAGTCACTTTTAATAGGGTGTCTGTATCTTCAGAGAATGCTAGAAAGTTTTCAGGCTCATAAGAATAATAGAGTGGTAAGAAAAATGGAGAATTAGAGAATATAAAGACTCTTGGGCACTAGAAATATGATGAAATAAACATTTTAAACATTTGGGAGTTAATACTGTGGGAATTTTCCTGAACACAAATGGATAAGAATTGAAATTTTATGATAACTGATGAAAAACATAAAAAAACAAAAAAATCCATTTTCTGCTAATAAAATTACCAAAATGATAAAAGAGAAAAATAGAAAGAAAACTGTCAAATTATTAAAATAAGAGATTTTCTAGGAATGAAAGGGACACTAGTATTTGAATTTAGAAGTCTTATGGAATGGAGAGTAGCCTGAATAAAAATGACCCTATATGTGGACACATCATTGTGTTATTTTAAAACTTGTTCAGTAAAAAATATAATAAAATTTCCTGAGAGGAAAAGGAGATAACTCACAGAGACCTGAATTTCGACCAACATTCACAACATGAGTGTCAGAAAAAAAAAATGGAGCAATGTTGTCAAAGTTCTGAGGAAAAATCATACTGAATCTAGAATTTGATACTTAGCTAAACAAATAATCAAATGATAAGCACAGAATAAAGATATTTTAGACAAGTAAGGAATAAAAAATCACAAATACCCTTCTGTAATTACCTCATGATATAATACAAAATGGAGTAAATCCAGAAAGATTAAAATATGAGCTCTAAAAATAGTGGCTGTGACCCAGGAGAGCAGTAAAAGTCAGTCACTAGTTGAAAGTAATTAAACTGGTAGGAAGCAATCAGTCCAAAATAGAACAGAAGAAAGGAGGGATCTTAGAGGGATGACACTAGACTCCACACAAATAAGAGAATGATGTAGACCATTGACCATACCTGACCCATCATCTGTTTTTGTAAATAAAGTTTTATTGAAACCCAGCCGTGTCCATTTAATTATATATTGTCTATGGCTGCTTTTGTGTTACAGTGTAAGAGCTGAGTAGTTGCAACAGAGACTGGATGGCTTGCAAAGACTAAAATTGTTTACTTATTTACAATCTGCCCTCTTTACAGGTGAAGTTTGCTATCATCTGGTGTATGCAATTGAATAACGTGAGGATATAATGAAGTTCCAGAATTCAATAAAAAATGCAGTTAGATACTCCAGGAAATCCAAAGCTTAATATGAAGCAACGAGTCAACTAGTCTGAACAGGAAGCAGGACCCTGAAGAACAGTAGAATAATTTCTATGTAATAGAATACATTATAACCACAAGTTATTAGGAATATGACAAAGAAGACATATGTCTTATTTTCAAGAGATAAAAGGAAATTGGGTCTTACCAAAAAGCAAAAAAAGGAAGAAAAGAATAAACAAAGGAAACTAAGTCCACTGTTACTTGAAAGACATGGCTCACATAAAGACAATATTAAAATTGTCATAATTTTGAGTGTAAGAATGTAAAGTACATGAACACATGGGTTGTAATGTTGAGACTGTAAAGAAGGAATGTGATCTTAGCTTATTAATTCTTTCCACATTAAGTATATTTATATGTCATTACAAAGTAAATGTCATTTATTGGTTTAGGACATTTAAAATCAAGTTATAGAAAAAAGCACGAAGAACTTCATCAGAGTTGTATATTAGAATGTAAGTGTAAGCATATACAATAATATATAATTATATTACTAAATGTATTACACAAAAGACATGAGGAGCTGAAAGTTCTGTCATGTATCATGTATGGCAAAAGGAAAGGGTTTTGTTTTGGTTTGTTTTTTACCTCTTTTTACAATGTCAGGCATTTTTTTCATTTGGCCTGAAAGCAAACATCACTATGCTAACTGGACACCAGTTTATTTGCCATTACATCAATCACTAAACTTATCTCTATCCATTTTCTATTTTTTCTTTTTAATAATAAGAGATTCAATTTATTAAGAGCTTACTACATTCCAGACACTGTACAAAAGGTTTTTGTCTTACATTGTTATATTAGTTTCAGGTGTTCAATATAGTGATTCACCAATTCAGTACATCAGAACTCATCATAAGTGTGCTCTTATCCCCTTCACCTATTTCACTCATTCCCCCACTCATCTCCCCTCCCTCTGGTAACCATCAGTTTTTTCTCTATATATAAGAGTCCGTTTTTTGTTTGTCTCTTTTTTTCTTTGTTTTGTTTCTTAAATTCCACAAGTGAAATCATATGGTATTTGTCTTTCTCTGATTCATTTCACTTAGCATTATACCTTCTAGATCCACTGTGTTGCAAATGGCAAGATGTCATTCTTTTTATGGCTGAGTAATAGTCCATTGTATAAATATGCCACTTCTTTATCCATTCCACTAGTGATGGACATTTGGGTTGCTTCTATATCTGGCTACTGTAAATAATGCTGCAATAAACATAGGGGTGCATATACTTTTTCGAATTATTGTTTTTGTATTCTTTAGGTAAATATCCAGTAGTAGAATTACTGGATCAATGGTAATTCTCTTTTAAATTTTTTGATGAACCTCCATATTGTTTCCCACAGGGGTTGCACCAATTTGCTTTCTCACCAACAGTGCAAGAGGTTTCCTTGTTCTCTACATACACTTGTTGTTTCTTATGTTTTTGATTTTAGACATTCTGACACATGTGAGGTAACATCTCATTGTGAGGTGATATCTCATTTTGATTTGCATTTCCCTGATGAGTGAAGCATCTTTTCATATGTCTGTTGGGATCTGGATGTCTTCTTTGGAGAAAGTTCTGTTCATGTCTTCTGCCCATTTTTAAATTGGATTACTTGTTTTGTGAGTGTTGAGCTGTATCAGTTCTTTATCTATTTTGGATACTAACCCTTTATCAGATATATCACTTGCAAATATTTTCTCCCATTTAGTAGGTTGTCTTTTAGTTTTGTTGATTGCTTCCTTCACTATGCAGAAGCTTTTTGTTTTAATGTAGTCCCAATAGTTTATTCTTGCTTTTGTTTCCCTTGCCTCAAAAGACATATATAGAAAAATGTTGCTATGGCCAATGTTAGAAACATCACTGCCTGTGCTCTCTTCTAGGATTTTTATGGTTTCAGGGCTCACATTTAGGTGCTTAATCCATTTTGAGTTTACTTTTATATATGATGTAAGAAAGCAATCCAGTTTTATTCTTTTGCATATAGCTGTCTAGTTTTCCCAACATCCTATGTTGAAGAGACTGTCTTTTTCCTATTGCATATTTTTGCATCCTTGTCAAAGATTAATTGACTATGTAAGTATGGGTGTATTTATGGTTTCTCTATACTGTACCATTGACCTATTTATCTGTTTTTTGTGCCAGTACCATACTATTTGATTACTATGGCTTTGTAGTATATTTTGAAATCTGGGATTGTGAAACCTCCAGTTTGGTTGTTCTTTTTCAAGATGGCTTTGGCTATTTGAGGTCTTTTGTGTTTTCATACAAATTTTAGGGTTGTGGGGCGCCTGGGTGGCTCAGTCGTTAAGTGTCTGCCTTTGGCTCAGGTCATGATCCCAGTGTTCTGGGATCGAGCCCTGCATCGGGCTCCCTGTCAGCAGGAAGCCTGCTTCTCCTTCTCCCTGTTTGTGTTCCCTCTCTCGCTGCCTCTCTGTCAAATAAATAAAATCTTAAAAAAAAAAATTTTAGGGTTGTTTGTTCCAGTTTTGTGGAAAATGCTATTCATATTTTGAAAAAGACTGCATTAAATCTGTAGATTGCTTTGGGCAGTATGTCCAATTTAACAGTAACTGTTCTTCCAATCCATCCTTTCAACAGTGTTCAGAGTACAGGTCTTTCACCTCCTGCTCAAGTTTATTCCTATGTATTTTATTAATTTGGGTGAAATGTAAATGGTATTATTTTCTTAATTTTTCTTTTGACTTAATTATTACTGTATGCAACAGATTTCTGTATATTGATTTTATATCCTGAAACTTACTGAATTATCAGTTGTAGTAGTTTTTTGGTGGAATCTTTAGGGTTTTTTATATATATATACGTATATATATATATATATACGTATATATATATATATACGTATATATATATGACCATATATATATATATATATAACCATATATATATATGGTTTCATGTCATCTGCAAATAGTGAAAGTTTTACTTTTTCCTTACCAAATTGGAGCCATTTATTTATTTTTGTTGTCTGTTGCTAGGACCTCTAGCAATGTTGAATAAAAGTAGTGAGTGGACATCCTTCTCTTATTTCTGATCTTAAGAGAAAAGCTCTGTTCTTCGTCATTGAGTATGATGTTCTCCATTGAGTATGCTGTGGGTTTTTCATGGAGGGCCTTTATTATATGTTGAGGTATGTTCCCTCTAAACCTACTTTGTTGAGTTTTTTTTTTCTTTAATCATGAATGGAAGTTGTGCTTTGTCAAATTTTTTTTTCTTTTTATACTGAAATGATCATATGGCTTTTGTCCTTTCTCTCATTAATGTGATGTATCACAGAGATTGATTTGTGAATACTGGACTACCCTTGCATCCTAGGTATAAATCCCACTTGATCGTGGTGAATAATTTTTTTAAATGTATTGTTGGATTTGGTATGTTAATATTTTGTTGAGGATTTTTGCATCTATGTACATCAGAGCTTTTGGCCTGTAGTTCTGTATCTTTGTAGTGTGTTTATCTGGTTTTAGTGTTAGGGTAATGTTGGCCTAAAAGAATGAATTTGGAAGCTTTCTTTCTTCTTTTATTTTTTGGAACTGTTTGAGAAGAATAGGTATTAATTCTTTAAATGTTTGGTAGGATTCACCTGTGAAGCCATCTGGTCCTGGACTTTTGCTTGTTGGGAGTTTTTTGAATTTTGATTCAATTTTATTGCTGGTAATCAGTTTGTTCAAATTTTTCTATTTCTTCCTGATTCAACTTTGGGAAGTTACAGGTTTCTATGAATTGAACCATTTCTTCTAGGTTGTCCAATTTGTTTCCATAACTTTTCATATTATTCTCTTATAATCCTTTGTATTTCTGTGGCATTGGTTATTATCTCTCCTCTTTCATTTCTGATGTTATTGAGTCCATCCCCCCCTTTTTTGATGAGTCTGGCTAGAGGATTATCAATTTTGTTGATTTTTCAAAGAACTAGCTCCTGGTTTCTTTAATCTCTTCTATTGTTTGCTTAGTTTCTTATTTATTTTTGCTCTAATCTTCATTATTTCTTTCCTTTACTGGTTTTGGGTTTTGTTTGCTCTTCCGCTTCCAGCTCCTTTATGTGTAAGTTTAGGTTGTTTGAGATTTTTCGTGCTTCTTGAGGTAGCCTGTATTGCTATAATCTTCCCTCTTAGAACAGCTTTTGCTGTTCAAATTGGACCACTCTGTTTCATTTTCATTTGTTTCCATGTATTTTTCTATTTCCTCTTTGATTTTTTGGTTGATCCATTCATTGTTTAGTAGCATGTTATTTAACCTCTAGGTATTTGTGTTCTCTCCAGGTTTTGTTTTTTAATTGAGTTCCAGTTTCATAGTGTTGTGGTTAGAAAAGATGCATGGTATGACTTTGATCTTTTTGAATTTGTTGAGATTTGTTCTGTGGCCTAACATATGATCTATCCTAGAGAATATTCCATGTTCACTTGAAAAGAAAATGTATTCTGCTGTTTTAGGATGGAATGTTCTGAATATATCTCTCTTATCCATTTGGTCCAATGTGTCTTCAAAGCCACTCTGGTTGATTTTCTGTTTGGATGATCTATCCATTGATGTAAGTGGGGTGTTAAAACCCCCTGTTATTATTGTATTACTACCAATTACCTTCTTTCTGGTTGTTATTAGCTGCTTCATGTATTTGGGTATTCCCAGGTTGGGTGCATAAATATTTACAATTGTTTTATCATCTTGTTGGATTGTTAACTTTATGATTATCCAGTGTCCTTCTTTGTCTCTTGTTGTAGTCTTTGTTTTAAAGTCTATTTTGTCCAATATAAGGATTGCTACCTTGGCTGTCTTTTCATTTCCATTTTCATGATAAATGTTTTTCTACCCCTTCACTTTCAATGTGCATGTATATCATCTGAAATGAATCTCTTATAGGTAGCATGTAGATGGGTCTTGCTTTTTTATCCATTCTGTTACCCTATGTCCTTGGATTGGAGTTTTTAGTCCACTTACATTCAAAGTAATTACTGATAGGTACATAGTTATTGCCATTTTCTTACTTGTTTTATAGTTGTTTGTGTAGTTCCTTTCTTACCTTTCTTTTCTTACTCTCCTCCTTCATGGTTTGTTCTCCCTCTTTAGTGATATACTTGGATTCCTTTCTCTTTATTTTTTGCATATCTATTACCAGTTTTTTATTTGAGGTTACCATCAGGTTTATATATAACATCTTATGTATACAGTAGTCTACATTAAATTGATGGTCACTTAAGTTTGAACCCATTCTAAAAGCACTAAATTTTTACTCCCCTCACCCCCACATTTTAGGCACATGGTGTCATACTTTACATCCTTTTATTTTGTGAATCCCTTGACTGATTTGTATAGATATATTTAATCTTACTCTTTTGTGTTTCTACTTTTCCTACCCCTACTTATGGTCTTTCCTTTCCATTGAGTCCCCTTCAGCATTTTTTGTAAGGCTGATTTAGTGATGAACTGCTTTAACTTTTTTTTTTTTTTTTTGGTCTGGGGAAACTCTAACTCTCCTCTCTGAATGATAACTTTGCTAGATACAGTATTCTTGATTGAATTTTTTTTTCCCCTTCAGCACTTTGAATATATCAGGCCAATCCCTTCTGGTTGGCAAAGTTTCTCCTGAAAAATCAACTGATAGCCTTATGAAGTTTCCGTTTTATGGAACTTTTTTTTCTCTTGCTACTTTAAAAATTCTCTCTTTATTACTACTTTTCATCATTTTAAGTATAGTATGTCTTGATATGGACTCCTTGGGTTGATTTTTGTTGGGCACTCTCCGTGCCTCCTGGATCTGGATATTTGTTTCCTTTCCCAGATTCAGGAATTTTTCAGCTATTATTTCTTTATATCTTCTGCCCCCTTTTCTCTGCTACTTCTGTGATCCCTATAATGTGAATGTTATTACACTTGCTGGTGTCACTGAGACTCTTTAATCTATTCTTATTTCTTATTATTTTTTTTCCTTTTTGCTGTTCAGCTTGGTTGCTTTCTATTACTCTGTCTTCTAGGTTACTGATCCATTCTTCTGCTTCCTCTAGTCTACATTTATTTCCTCTAGTGTATTTTTAGTTTCAGCTATTGAGTTCTTTATCTCTGATTGGTTCTTTTTTATGTTTTCTATCTCATTGTTGAGAGTCTCACCAAGGTCCTCCACTTCTCAAGTCCTGTGAATAACTTTATGACCATTACTTTAAATTCTTTACAGGGCATATTATTTATCTCTGTTTCATTTAGCTCTCTTGCTGTGATTTTGTCTTGTTCTTTCACTGGGACATATTTCTCTGCCTCCACATTTTCTGTCTGTTTCTATGTGTTAGGAAAGTCAGCTATGTTCTCTTGCTCTTGAAAGTAGTTGCTTTATGAAGAAGAGGTCCTGTAGTGCCCTGCAGTGCCATATCCCTTCTTCATCAGATCCTGGTGCTTCAGCAGTGTCTCCTGTGTGTGTTGCATGTGCCCTACTATTATGGCTGAGTCATGTTTGCCCTCAGTCCAGTCATCTGCAATGTTTTTCTTTGTCTACTATGGGCAGGGTTTGGTCCCTGTGTTAGTGGGCCTGTCTGGGACTGCCTTGGTCTTGAGTTGGGTCAGACCAGGCATTTGCCAGAGATGTGGTAGCACCAAACTGCAGGAGCACTCTCCCTGTATTATCTCTTGAGAAGCTTTTGTTGGTGGGCTGGGTCTGCAGTCAAGCCAGATATCTACCCCCAGCCCACTGTTGGGGCCAAAGTTGAACAATGGTTTTCTTCTACTCTCCTTCAGCCAGCCACTGGATCCACTTTAAGGTAGTGCTGATCCCTGTTGTGGCTGCTTTCATACTGCCATGCTTGTGGTGCCACTTTGGTTGGACTCCTGTCAAGACTGGGATAGAAGTTCTTCCACAGAAGAACGTGGTAGTAGGGTTCACTGTTAGCAAGCTATGTGGAAAGTGTTCATGCTCTGCTGGTTTTCAGAGGTTTCCATGGGTCCAGGAAGGGGGGTAGAGGAGAGAAGTACCACCTGGCAGCTCTCTTTTATTCTTGGAAAAGTCTCCCAAAGATCTCTGGCCCTCCAGCATAAGCTCTAAGATTAGTAAACAAATTCTCCTCCTATATACCCCAAGTGTTTTTTTTGAACTGCTGCTTCTGTGTTGTATCTTAATGGGGCTGTTCATTGTGCTGTCTCTTTGAGGGCAGGGACTCAGTTTTCTAACACCTTCTGGCTCTCCCAGAACCTAGGGGATGATTTTTAAAGTTCCAGGGGTTAAAAAATAAATTAGTTAAAAAAAAAGTTCCAGGTGTTAAGCCTCACTAATTGTAAGAACTCAAGAAGTTAAGTCCCTCTGGTTTTCAAAGCCCAACGTTATGGAGATTTGTCTTCCTAGTGTGGTGGGGTGCCTGGTGTGGGGTCTGCTCCTCTTCTCTCTCCACACCCATGGCATCCTTCCCTCCCATGGATAGTTCCCGAGATCAGTTTGGCTCCCAACCATGACTTTGTACCCACTTTGATGTGGCCTCTTCTCTACATTTAGCTGTGGAGAGTTTCTTCTGCCGGTCTTTGGGTCACCTTCTACATTATTTACTCTGATGTGGGTGTTATCTTGGTGTATCCATGGGATGAGGTGAGCCTAGTATCCTTCTATTCTGCATCTTCTCTGGAAGTCCCTCCCTATCCATTTTCAATACCTCTAGAGATGGACCCACTTTGCTATGTAATGCCTAAGTTATACACACACGCATGGACGTGTAATGCCTAAGTTATACACACACACACACACACACACACACACACACACACACACACACACAGAAGCTCCTAAAAGTAGTCTTTTTATTGGTCTCTGTATTGCCTAAAATGCCTAATATACTTTGCACACATGCGTATAATAAACATCTGTGAAATTCAGTTTTATTTAGATAGATACTGAGAAAAACTCCAGATAACAGAGCATGTTCCTGGACATTTATCTACACTGAATCTATAGAATGATCTTTGTCCAAAACATAACTGGATAACAGTATTCTTTTTTAAGAACTGTGTCCCTACCTTTGGAAATTCAACTTTATTATAAATGAAGTGAACAGCCTTTTATTCCTATCCTTCCTGTTGACTAAAGGCAGAAAGAATAAAATAATTGTAATGTGAGGATCAATATAGATCTACTCATAGCCGTACTGACAGTCATGAATCAAACTGAAATTTAAGCATATTGTGTAAACTCATGCTATCTTCTCAATAACTTCTACTTAACAGGTTAGGAAATCATGTACAAAATTATTTTATAATCACTATACTATGAAGCATATATTCTTTCTTTAAAATAGAATTTAAAAAGCTCTAATTGGAATTCACATTAGTTAAACCGATAATTTCCCACAGAATTTCAAATAGTCCTGGGTTATTAATATAGCACATCTTTAGACCTGGTACATCCTTGTAGCCCACAGATCTACCACCATCACCACCACCACTTGCTGTTACTTTTCATGCTGTAAAATTTCCAAATACCCGATCATTCCCCAAAAGACGTTTCATGTTTTCATTCCCCTAACTTCTGTGCATAGTCATGGTATGGAATAACTTATGATCTTATATTTCAAGTTATGCTTCTCTGAATATTGATTATGATCTAAAAATTAATAGATACAATGGCCCTCATATTACAGCCTTCATAGAGCTTTGCTACTGGTAGTGCTAGTGACTTGGAGATGTTGAGGTGGGTCCAACTCTGGAGAACATTCTATGTCAAGGGTCTACATGGATTTCTTTAGGTATAGAGAGATTCTGGGCTGTTTAGAATTCTTTTCATACAATAACGTGATAGTATTAAGTTTTTCACAGTTTCTATGATTTTATCTTTTTTTGCTTTGGTTTAATTATAAAAGTTATGTTGCTGAAATAGGAACCCAATGTTGGGTGAAACCAAATAAAACAGATAAAGGGCAAAACAATTCAAAATTAAATTAAAATATAACTTATTTTTCCTATTCTTTCATTATAGCTCCAGTGGCCTAAATGACCTTCAATTAGTACCTTATGACTGAGGAGGGGCTATGAATATATGGATAGGGCAATTTTTAAAAATACCAAATATAATTGTACAAATTGTTCTTCCAAATAGCATTACTGGGTAAGTAATTATCTTTGAATATTTGAGAGAGTTTCCTGTAAATTCTCCTTACAATTTAAGTCCGTATACATTAAGGGAGTTTAATGAGCATAACCTGTTCTTGGAATTTAGTCAATGAGTCATAAAAGATGTGTGAATTACATGATCCTGGTAACAATTTTGGAACCTGGAGAAAAGTTAAATAAAGTGTTGCTAATTTTCTCTCTATGGAAATAGGAATTGGGAATAAAATATTAGAGCAGTTATCCCATATATATTTCATCGTGAATGGACAAATTCATGGAAGCTGAAGTGCTGACAGAGTACACCTGAATGGCATTTCTGTACTACAAACATCCTCAGAAAGGTTCTTTACTGTGCACTGACTCAGCATTCAACTGGCAGAGTGACAATAAAATTATAGGAAACCAGTAACAACTACTTCACCAACCTCTCACTGTGTCAAGGAGGAAGCCAAAGTATTCAAAAACTGCTCTAATGCCTAAAATAATAGCAATACTACAGGTAAGAAATCACTTAAGGTGTAAATTTTTCCACATCTGTTAATCTCAAATGATGCTACTAAAAGTATGGTTATTTCTGCTGGGTATATGAGAACAAAAACAATCTGCCAAGTAGCAACAGAGCTAAGAATAAAAATTTCATTTTTAATCCTATTTTATTTTTATCATACCACCCTGAAATCAGGCAGCAAAAAGCTCTTTGCTTAATAAGAGTGAATTCCAAAATAAGCTTTATCATCAGAGGTGGAAAAAACACAGGGAGCATGTTGGAGCTTTTCCCATTCTATCCTCTCCTCTTCCCATCTTAACCTCTAGCATCTAGTTGGGGCAATACAAATTTCCCTATCCTTTAGAAGAGTAATATGGCACTTAAAAAAATTATTATCTGTGTAAGCTTGGCCAAGTAACAACCTTGGAGTTTCACTTTCTTTGTCTAGTATATGTAACATTAATTGTTGCCTTACAGGTAGTTATTAGCACTTGAATGCTTATAAAAAACTTAGATGCTAATCAGTAAGTGAAAGATGTTATTTGCTGCCTGCTCAACCTAGAAATCCCTCTTGGATGGTACTGGTGAACTCATATGACCATAATCATCATATGACCATAATCTGGAGGGGGAAACTCAGAAAACATCTTTCCTCAGTAGACACACACCAGCCCTTGCAAAATTTATACCCTCCCATTCCTCACTCAAACCCAAATTCTATGTCTGAGTTAACATTATTATCTTTTCCAGCTGCAATTGTCATCAATCCTGTACTGAGTTGACCAGTACTTCTTCAGCAAACCTACTTGCACTTAAGTCATTCTTATTGACAGGAGACATTGTTTCCTGAAAATTGCATTGATATAGCACTTTTCTGCAAAATTTATAGTGTATCAATATTAGCATTTGACATAAATAAATATAGAACTGACTCCATAAAATATAAAATTCTAACAACAGGATTTAAATGAAAGGAAAGATAAGTGTTTCCAGCATGTCATGTCTCCTAGTATTACACTTCTTAAAATGTCAATATCATAAGTCCTTACCCTTCGCCTAAAGAAAATTGCTTTCATGCCAGTAATGAAGAGACTCACTTGTGTTATGTCAAGTGATTTTTAATGATCAATAATAATACGTAGCACTTATGTAGCAGTTTTCATCTTTAAACCACTTCACTGGCATTAAACAAATTCAAGATGCTGTTATTTTACAAGAAAATCCATGGAATAAATTCCAGATTCCAAAATAGCAATGATAGAGGCATGTATTTCACACAAATCACATGATGATAGATCATTTTAGGAAGTTAGTGAATATTATTATATCAATTGTAAACTTATTATTTGTAAAAGTAACAGATTTTTTTTTACTGTTAAACATGTGAGAATATAAAGAAGTGTCAAGAAGAAAATAAAATCACATAAATTACTCCCAATATCATTATACATAAATAGACATTAATGTTAATAGTTTCTTCTCATTTCTAAATGTAGATGTATCACATGTTTATGGCATGTAGATTTATTTTTGTAGTGTGCATACTCTTTGTAAATGTGATCAGAATGAGTATCTAGTGTGTTGCCCTCACTTTTCACTAATATGCATGAATATTTTTTAAAAAATAAAAACTGATTCATTTTCATATGCATTAAAGTTGTACAAATGCACCAAAATTTATTTTGCCATTTTCTCCTAGACATCTAAAAAGTTTTCCTTTCTTTTTTGCTACCATCCATAATAGTAATGGATATCTTTCCACACATTTTTCTGCCTTATTTACTGATGATTTAGGAGAATAAATATATCTGTTAAAATGTTATCTCTCCTGCTCCCTTTCCAACCCTCCCCACCCATATTTAGGTTAAGTTTTAGGAACTGCTGGTTATAGTTCCAGCTTGAAAAACATTGGTACAGGCACATAATTCTAAAAAGATGGTTCGGTGGCCAACATTGAAGAGTACCGTGGACTTAGTAGAGAGTTTGGGGGTTATAGATCCAGGGAAGAAATGGCTAAAGGTCTTTAAATAAGTCAGTGTCATGATCAGAATCGTGCTTTAGGAAAAAAAATCACTCTTAATAGCAGTTTTGAAGAGTTTTGTTTTCATTTTGTTCTGATGGAAGAGGTTTTGCACCGGAAATAGGAAGATGCTGGCAACTACTTGTAATCATCCATGAGAGAAGATGAGAGAATGGCTGTACACTGTATCAAATACAGTAGCCACTGATAGACATTCTCTATCCTTTAAGGACACTTAAAGCTACGTGTGAATCATCAACTTTGATAATGCCTCAATACTAGTAGTTTTGAGCTTCTTCATCTTGCTCAGTACTAGTCCTGCTCTTCCTCTGTTTTCAATATGCATGTAGAGAAGGTAAATGCATTTCAATCTTTTAGTAAGTCAAATATAGAGATTTAAATATTTGCAAATGGACATGAAATATGTCAAGAAACTTAATGTGTAGAGTTAGGATATAGGATTTTGGATTATTCACAGTTCAGGATTTTTGTTTTGCTTTGTTTTGTTTTTTTAAAGATTATTTATTCTTTTTCCAGAGAGAGACAGAGAGAGCTAGAAAAGAGAGAGAATGAGCAAAGGGGGGTGAGCAGCAGGCAGAGGGAGAAGCAGACTCCCTGCTGAGCAAGGAGCCTGATGCAGGACTCGGTCCTGGGACCCTGGAATCATGACCTGAGCTGAAGACAGACGCTTAACCTACTGAGCCACCCAGGCAACCCCTACATTTAATTTTCATTCTTATTTTTTAGTCACCAATCCTTCTTACCGAAGTTATTCCTCATTCTACCCTTTCCCTATTTCTGGAATCACAAATCTGCTTCCTGTTTTTATGGATTTGCCTATTCTGGACATTACATATAAATGAAATAATAAAATACGTGGTGTTTAATGTCTGGTTTCTTTTCCTAAGCATAATGTTTTGAAGGTTCATCCATGTCATAGTATGTATCACTATTTCATTCTTTATTATGACTGTATAATATTCTATTTATAGATATACCACATTTGGCTTATCCCTTCAGACCTTGATAAACATGTACGTTATTTCTACCTTTTGGCTGTTGTGAATAGTACTACCAAGAAAATTTGTGTACAGTTATTTGTTTGAATACCTATCTTCAATTCTTTTGGGTATATACTTAGGAGTGGAGTTAGTGGGTCATACGGTCATACTATTTTTAAATTAATGAGGAACTGTTTTCCACAGTAACTGCATCTTTCTGTTAACTTTTAAGAGTTATTTGTATATTCTGTATACTAGAACCTTGTTAAACACATAATTTGCAAATATTTTCTCCTATTCTGTGGGTTGTATCTTCACTTCCTTGATAGCATGCTGTGATGTGCAAAATAATTTAATTTTGATGAAGTCTAATACATCTGTTTTGTTGTGGTGGTGGTGGTGGTTGTGGTTGTAGTTGCTTGTGCTTTGGGTAACTTATATAAAAAATCATTTCCCAATCCAAAGTTATGGAGATTTATACCTATATTTCCTTCTAAGAGTTTTATATTTTCAGTTCTTACAATTGGTTATTGATCAATTTTTAATTAACTTTTCTGTATAGTGAGGCAGGGGTCCACATTCTTTTTTTTTTTTTTTTTGCAGGTGGCTACACGTTAACCCTAGCATCATTTGTTGAAAAAACTATTCTTTCTCCATTAATGGTCTTGGCATCTTTGTCAAATATCATTTGGCTGTAGACACATGGGTTTATTTCTCAATTCTCAATTGTATTCTATTGGTTTATTTATATGTCAGTACCTATGCCAGTACCATGCTATTTGGTCATTGTGGTGTTTTTGAAATAAGAAAGTGCAAGTCCTAAAACTCTGTTCTTTTTCAAGATTGCTTTTGCTATTTGGGTTCCCACACAATTCAGTATGAACTTGAGGACTGGCTTTTCAATTTCTTCCCCAAAAGTGGATATTGGATATTTATAGGGGTTGCATTGAATTGTAGATTAATTTGAGGAGTATTGCCATTTAATAACATTAAATCTTCTGATTCATGACTATGAGATCTTTCCATTTATTTGACTTTCTAAAAATAATGTTTTGTAGTTTTCAGTGTACAAGTCCTACATTTCCTTGGCTAAATTTATTCCTAAGTATTTTCTTCTTTTTGATGCTATTGTAGATGGAATTAGTTTCTTCATTTTTGTCAGATTGTTTGTTGCCAGTACATAACAATGGAACTAATTTTCATATATTAATTTATATCCTTCAATTTTGCTAAACATGTCCATTAGCATGTTATTAGCATCAAGAGTGTTTTTGTATTTTAGGGCTTTCTCTATATAAAATCAAGCCACCTATAAATAGAAATAATTTTACTTCTTCCTTGTCAATTTTGATGCCTTTAGCTATTTTTTTCTTATCTAATTACCCTAGTTACAATTTCTAGTTCAGTATTGGCTAGATATGATGAAAGTTGACACTGTTTTGTTCCTGACCTTAGGGGGAAAGCTTTCATTCAGTCTTTCGTTACTTGTTTTTCATAGATGTCATTTATTGGGTTGAATAAGTTCCATTCTATTCCTGGTTCATTGAGTATTTTTTTTTAATCATAAAAGACTGTTGGATTTTGTCAAATGTTTTCTCTGCATGTGTTGAGACAATCATGTTTTTTTTCTCTTTATTCTATTCACATTGATTGATGTTGGAAAAAACCTTGTATTCCTGGAATAATTTCTCTTGATCATTGTGTAAAATTTTTTCAATATACTGATAGACTCAGTTTGTAAGTTGAGGAATTTTACATCCATCTTTGTAGGGGATACTGGTCTGTAATTTTCTTTGATTGTGCTATTTGGAATTGATTTGCAATCAGTGTAAGGCTGTCCTCAGAAAGAATGAAAAAGCGTTCTTTTCTATTTTGGGGAAGTGTTTGAAAATGATTACCATTAATGAATCTTTAAATGTTTGCTAGGAGACTTCTGGAAAGACAGCAGAGTAGAAGGATTGATACTAAGCTTACCTCATCCCATGGACACAGCTAGATAACAGCCACCTGAGTGTAGTTAATCCAGAAAACATCCCAAAGACTGGCAGAACAGACTTTCCACTGTTAACCCTAGAGAGGAGGCCACATTGAAACCCTGTGTCATGAACCAAACTCCCACTGAGACTAAACATAAATGGAAGGGACAACATAACCATGGAGGAGGGAGAGGAGCATACCCTTCATCAGTCACCCCAGACACAGGGGACCTGCA
Organism: Ursus maritimus; assembly: GCF_017311325.1. NCBI lineage: Eukaryota > Metazoa > Chordata > Mammalia > Carnivora > Ursidae > Ursus > Ursus maritimus. The sequence goes on from NW_024427107.1 coordinate 13,591,085, forward strand.
CTGGGAAGATGAGTCCCTGCAACATTTAGCTTTGAAAACAAGTGGGGCTTACCTTCAAAGTGTGCAAAGGGGAAAAAAAAATCTACAATCAAGAATACTCTGTCTAGCAAGGCTATCATTCAGAATACAAGGAGAGACAGAGTTTTCCAGACAAACAGAGGTTAAAGGAATGTATCAACACTAAACCAACCATACAAGAAATGTTAAAAGGGTTCCTTTGAGTGGGAAAAAAGGGTTATAACCAGGAGTAAGAAAATTATGAAAGGAAAAAATTTCACAGGTGAATACAAACATAATAAAAGTAGTAGATTAATCACTTATAAAACCAGTATGGGGGTTAAAGCACAAAAGCAGTAGAATCAATTATATCTATACATATCAGTCAAGGGATTCACAAAATAAAAATACATAAAGTATGATATATACATAAAACACGGGTGGCATAGTAAAAATTTAGTGCTTTTAGAATGGGTTCAAACTTAAGGGACCATCAACTTAATACAAAGTGCTATATGCACAATATGTTATATATGAGCCTAATGGTCACCACAAATCAAAAACCTGTAATAGATACACAAAAAATAAAAAGAAAGGAATCCAAGCATATCACTAAAGAAGTCATCAAACCACAAAGAAAGAGACAAAAAAAAAAAAAAACAACAGAGAAGAACCACAAAAACAACTGTACAACAATTAATAAAATGGCAATAAGTACCTATCAATAATTACTTTAAGGGGTGCCTGTATGTTTTGGTTAGTTATGCATCTGCCTTTGGCTCAGTTCATGATCCTAGGGTCTTGCGGTCGAGCCCTGTGTCAGAAAAGGATAAAAACCATATGAGCAACTCAACAGATGCAGAAAAAGCATATGCCAATGTGCAACATTTGTTCATGATAAAAACTCAACAAAGTAGGTGTAGAGAGAACATACGTCAACATAATAAAGGCCATATATGAAAAACCCACAACTACCATCTTAACTCAAAGGTTAAAAAATGAGAGCTTTTCCTCTAACATCAGGAACAAGACAAGTATGTCCACTTTTACCACTTTTATTTAATATAGTACTGAAAGTCCTAGCCACAGAAATGAGACAAGGAAAAAAAAGGCATCCTAATTGGTAAGGAAGACATAAAACTCACCATCTGCAGATACTCTATATAGAAAACCCTAAAGATTATTCCAAAACAGTACTAGAACTGATAAATGAATTCAGCAAAGTTGTAGAATACAAAATTAATATACAGAAATCTTTTCCATTTCTATACACTAATAATTAAGTAACAAAAAGAGAAATTAAAAAAAAAAATCCCGTTTACAACTGCACCAAAAAGAATAAAGCACTTAGGAAGAAACTTCACCAAGGAGGTGAACGATCTGTAGTCTCAAAACTATAAAACACTGATTAAATAAACGGAAGATGACACAAACAAATGGAAAGATATTCCATGTTTGCGGACTGGAACAATACCAATATTGTTAAAATGCCCATACTACCCAAGGCAGTCTATAGATTTAAAACAATGCCTGTGAAAATACAAACAACTTTTACAGACCTAACTGAAGTAATCCTAAAATTTGTATGGAACCACAAAATACCTCAAATAGCCAAACCAGTCCTAAAAATAAAAGAACAAAACTGGAGGTACCACAATCCAAGATTTCAAGATATACTATAAAGCTGTAGTAATCAAAACATTATGGTACTGGCACAAAAACAGACACATAGATCAATGGTACAGAATAGAGAGTTCAGGAATGAACTCACACTTGTATGGTTAATTAATCTTCCACAAAGGAAGCAAGAATATACAATGTGAAAAGGTCTCTTCAACAAATGGTGCTGGGAACACTGGATAGCTACATGCAAAAGAATGAAACTGGACCACTTTCTTACACCGTACACAAAAATAAACTCAAAGTGGATTAAGCATGTAAATGTGAGACGTAAAACCATAAAAATCCTAGAAGAAAACACAGGCAGTAATTTCTTTAATATAGGCCATTGAAACCATTTTAGAGGGGCACCTGGGTGGCTCAGGCGGTTAAGCGTCCAACTTGCCATCTCAGTTCAGGTCTTCATCTTCAGGGTTGTGAGTTCAAGCCCCATGTTGGGCTCCATGCTGGGCATGGAGCCTACTTAAAAAAAAAAAAAAGGAAAGAAAGAAAGGAAGAAACATTTTTCTAGATATGTCTCCTGAGGCAAGGAAAACAAAAGCAAAATTGAACTACTGCAACTACAGCAAACTAAAAAGCTTTTGTACAGTGAAAGAAACCATCAACAAAACAAAAATGCAACATACTGAATGGGAGAAAATAAAAATTTAATATCCAAAATATGTAAAGAACTTATACAACTCAATACCAAAAAACTCCAAATAATGCAATTTAAAAAAGGGCAGAGGACATGAATAGACATTTTTCCAAAGAAGACATGCAGATGGGCAAGAGACACATGAAAAGATGCTCAACGTCACTAATCATCAGGAAAATGCAAATTAAAACAACAATAAGACATCATTTTACATCTTTAAGAATGGCTAAAATCGAAAACACAAGAAATAACCAGTGTTGATGAGGATACGGAGGAAAAGGAACCCTCATGCACCCCTGGTGGGAATGCAAATTGGTGCAGCTACTGTGGAAAATATTATGGAGGTTCTTCAAAAAATTAAAAATAGAATTATCATATGAATGATTAATTCTACTACAGGGTATGTATGTAAAGAAAATGAAAACACTGATTCAAAAGGATATATTCACCCCTATGTTTATTGCAGCAGTATTTATAATAGCCAAAATAGGGAAGTAACCCGAGTGCCCTTCCATAGATGAATGGATAAAGAAGGTGTGGTATATATACTGTGGAATATTACTCAGCTATGAAAAAGAATGAAATCTTGCCATTCACAGCAACATGAATGGTCCTAGAGGTTCTAATGCTAAGTGAAATATGTCAGACAGACGGAGCCAAGTACCATATGATTTCACTTGTATGTGGAATTCAAGAAACAAAACAAATGAACAATGAGAAAAGAGACAAGCAAAAAATACAGACTCTTAAATACAGAGAATCAACTAGTGGTTGCCAGAGGAGAGATGGGTGAAGAGATTGGGAAAACAGATAAAGGGGATTAAGAGTATATTTATCTTGGTAAGAACTGAGAAAGGTATAGAATTGTTCAATCATTATATTGCACACCTAAAGCTAATGTAACACTGTATGTTAATTATCCGTGAATAAAAAAAATAAGAAAAAAAGAAAAAGGAAAGTGCTAAAAATAAAATATAATGCTAGAAATTCCATCTGGTCCTAGGCTTTTCTTTGTGGGAAGATTTTAAATTACTTGTTACAAGTGTATTCAGATTTACTAATTCTTTTTTGAGTCTGTTTTGGTAGTTTGTGGGTTTTTTAAAGCTATTTGTCCATTTCAACTGTTATCTAAGTTGTACAGCTGCTTTTACTTTCTTTTATACTTCCTTTATACTCTTTTTATGTTGTTATTACCACAAATTATATCTTTATACAATGTATGGTCATGAACGTAAATTAACAATTATTGCTTTTTGCAACTGTCATTTAAATTAGATAGGAAAATAAAACTGTTACAAACAAAAACACAAATTAATACTGCCTTTTATATTAATCTATGCAGTTATCTTTATGGGAGTTCATTACGACCTTTCATTTCAGCTTAAAGGATTCCATTTATCATTTCTTGAAGAGTGAGTCTGCTAGTGAATAATTCTCTCCATCTTTTTATGTGGAAATATCTTAATTTCTCTCACTTTTGAAGGACATTTTAGCAACATATAGGATTGTTGGTTTACAATTTTTTTTGTAGCACTCTGAATATATCACCCTGCTATCTTTTGGCTTCTGTGATGCTGATGAGAAACCAACTGTTTTTCTTATTGAGCACCCTTTGCATGTGATGAGTTGTTTCTCTTTTGCTGGTTTCAACATTCTTTCTTTATTCTTGGCTTTTGATTGATTATGATGTGTCGTGGTCTCTATCTCTTTGAGCTTATCTTGCTTGGAGTGCACTGAAATTTTTTAGGTATATATGAATTTTTTTTTTCATCAACACTGGTAAGTTTTCAGCTATTATTTCCTCAAATAGTCCTTCCATCTTCAAAAAATTTCTTTTTTCAGTCCTTCCTCTGTCTTCTTCTGGGACTCCTATTATGCTTATGTTGGCATAGTTGATGGTGTCTCACAGGTTTCTTGGGCTTTGTTAATTTTTCTTCATTTTTTTCTTTATGCTCAAGTTGAATAATTTCAATTAACCTATTTTCAAGTTCACTAATTCTTTTTTCTGCCAGTTCAAATCTGTTGTTGAGCAATCCAGTGAATTTCTCATTTCAGTTACTGCACTTATTAACTTCAGAATTTCTATGTGGTTAATTTTTATAATTTCAATCTCTGTTAATATTCTCTATTTGCTGAAACAGTGTTTTCTTGTTTTGCTTTAGTCCTTTAAATCTAAAACGATCTGTATTTGCTCTTCAAACATATTTAAAGAGCTGATTTAGGGCTTTTGTTAAGCAAATCCAGTATCTGTGCTTCCTCAGAAACAATTTCTATTGTTTGTGATTTTTCCAATGCATGGCCATAATTTCTTGTTTCTTTGCATGCTTGTAAGTTTTTGTAGAAATATGGACATTTTTACATTGTAATATGGCAACTCTGGAAGTCAGAACTCTCCCCTGCCCCTGCTCCTCAGGGTTTGTTGTTGCTTGTTGTAGTTATTATTTGTTTGGTGCCTTTTCTGAATTAATTCCATAAAATCTGCTGTTTTTATTATGTGCAGTCACTGATATCTCTGTTCCATTGCCTTAGTGGTAAGCTAATGATAGGATAGAGATTTTCTTAAATGCCTGGAACCAAGAAGATTTCCTAGTCTTTTCCAACGGGTTCTGTTTTTGTTGGGGTATGCCACTAACACTCAGTCAAGAAGTTTGCAACTTTCTTTTCCTTCACTTCCTGCTTGCCCAGTGTTCCAAGGTCAGCTAGATGTGAAAGCTTAGGGATTTCTTAGGTCTTTCATGATCATATGCACAATGCTGGGTATGCATGTGGATTTTAGATTCCCAGAAATATATACGGGCTTTTCAAAGCACTTATTCCTCAAGGTATCTCATTTCTTGGCCTTTCCATTCAGGATTTTGGTTGGTCTATTGTTTGCCCAACAGTTATTCATTGTTTCAGAGAGCAGCAACAAACCTTTTGCCTGTAAATGTTTTTAAGAAATGCTCCTGGGTAGCAGCATAGCAAAGAACCGTTCCAGTTAGGTGAGACAAAGACAAGCCTTTTGACTGGGTCTTACAGGGAGCCTCTAGAAAGATGAAGTAAAAATAATTTGCAAATCAGATTTGCTCTTTTCTTTATGGTACTAGTGCAATAAATTCAGCTTATTAATTTCAAGGATTCAACTGTGCTGGGGAGTGAGAGATGGGTTTATAGTAATTTAAAGCACTCACTATTCTTACCAGGCTTCGCTCATCATTCCTAACGGGGTTGCTACAAGCTTGTCATTATTCTCCAGAGTTCTGAATAATTTGATGATGATAGTTCTTGCCAGTTTTTTCATGGTTTTTATGGAGGGAAGGGTTTAGAAGTTCTTTACTCACCATTTTTGCTGATGCAATTCTTGTGTTATTTTTTTTAACTGTGACTAAATAATTAAAATAAACATTCATGTAAATAAATGAGAAATAGGAAGTAGAAAACATAAAACATCACAACTAATCATAATTTGTAAATGTTTGCCAAGTTATCATCTAATACTAAAAAGGTCCTTGCTCTGTGTTTTCCAAACATTTACATGTATATTGCAGTACAATATGTATGACATGTGTATATGATAAAATTGCATCTTAAGTAAATATATTGTATCCTAATCAAAGCATAACAAACCTGGTGTAAAGTCCTCAGCTATGTTTATATTACCAACATACTTATTGGTACATATTAAGGATTTTCAGAATATGCAGCTCTAGGGAAATTTGACCTAAAAATTATTTTTTTCTACCTAATTAAGTCAAAGTGATAATTAAGTATTTCCAGAGAGAGTTTCATCGAACTCAATAAGCAAAATAATAAAAATGTTCTTGGTGAGGTATATCTCTGACAGCAAGATAATTTGTCAAACTTTAGGGGATAACCTTCTTTTTCTGTCTGACTTTAGAACCCAAAATATTTCCTTAAAACTACTTGGAAGGTAGTGTTGTTTTTTGTGATGATTGAACCCTGTTTCCTGTCAATCAAGTTATAAATACATTTCAAAAGATTAAAAAACAATTCTTCAAGGGAAATAGCTTTTAGTCCTCTCTGACATATGTGGACTGGATCAAAATTTTACAACTAATAGTCTACCATATTCCAATAACAAATTTTGAAACAAATCTTTTTATTGATTTTTTAAAATATATTTTTATTATTTATTTATTACAGAGAGTGTGTGTATGGGGGGAGGGGTGGTGTTGAAAGGAGAGGGACAAGCAGACTCCTTGCTTGAGCACAAAGCCCAAGGCAGGGCTCCATCCTTGGACCTGAGATCACAACCTGAGCCAAAACCAAGAGTCTGTTGCTCAACTGACTGAGCCACCCAGGCACCCCCTTTTACTAATTTTTAAAAATGTTTAAGACACCTTTATTTTTCCTTTTAGTAGTAATTACTAAGGCATAGATTATTGTATGTACAAAACTATTCAATTGCATTAGATAGTTCAAAGTAAATATTTTCAAACCTGCAGGGCTATCACCAATACTTTTACCTTTTCATAAACCTTCTCACCTTACTTCAAATATATTGCTAGAGATCTAATTCAGTTTCTTAATCCCCTGTTGCTTAGCATCCTCAGACATTTGAGATATATATAAATACAGTCTTTATGACCTAGTAACTGAAATGTATCTCAGATTTAGTACATTTAGTTGCTTAAAAAATGTAACTGTAAAACTTTGGTATAATGTAGATCTTATACTAATGTGATGTTAAACACATATGAACTGAACTACAGTGAGGTTAGAAAGTAAGTGTGGAGTCTTCAACATTTGTTGTTTCTTCCTCATGCCACTCTTTTGCACTCATGTTTCCCAGAGAGGTATGAAGAACATCAGTTAGTAAGATCTGAGGTCGATTAAACAGACTTCTTTTCATAACTTTGTTCATTTATATACCTTTTATACACTAACAATCATTACTCATTACCTTCACTCTACTGGGGCCAGAGTTCACCTAGAACTCACAGTAAAGGTGAGGATACATATAAATCACTCATTCTTAACACTGTGCTGCAGAGAGAGGTGGAGGTGAGTAGGTTGTTATCAGGACCACCCTGGGAGGCGAGCAATAGCTCTAAAGATCTTCTATATCATCAGAGGCAGTGTAGTTGATCTTCATTATTTTCAGATTCTATATTTGTGTATTTGTCTACTTGCTCAATTTTATTCATAACTCCAAAATCAATATTTGATTTGATTCTGTCATATATGGACATGTGCAGAGTGGCAGAAAAAATTGAGTTACCCATCATGCACATATAGTAAACAAGTATTCTTTTAGCAGTCTATTTAATAAAATATTTTTCACATTTTTGTGATTTTTGTGGATGATTTTTCTTTTTAAAATAGCTCCCACAGTTCTGTTGACTATACCTTACAATATGAAAGAAATGTACATTATTTTCTTTGTGCCTATTAAAATTTTTTAATGTTTCTCATGCATATTTTCTCTTTTCCCCATCTTTCCTACAAAACAGATCTTGCTCTAAGATTTTCTAAAATATTTTAGAGCGTACACACATCTAAATTTATAAAAGCTGATCCAATGCATCAAGTCTTTTTATATTTGTATTAGTCTTTGTAGTGAGACTTGTAGTACAAGTCTTTGTATTAAACACATAATATTCTTTTACTGTCTCCCAAATTTTGATAAATATGATCCTTTTCCTGAGAAACTGAGTGTAATGAAAATAATTTTTACTATCTGTTAAAATATTTTAAAGTAAATTTAAATATTTTAGAAACTCATTATCTCACTGTAACTAGAGAAAACTCCATTTTCAGTAATGTTCTAGGGACTAAACTAATCACTGCCAGAGATTTAAAAACTGAGAAATATCATCATTCCTAACAGGGCTTAGAAACCTCATAGTGGTGAAGAGTTAAGTCTTTCAATAATTAATACAAATTAAAAAGACAAAAGATGTTAGAATAATATAAATCCAGTGTTTTCATGAACCAAAGACGACGCTGAAATTAAAATTTATCCATTTTTGTCTACATTATGCAAACGAAAAGAGGGAAGCAGAGAGGAAAATGTAAGATCGCCTTTAAAAGACCAAGTTCTGGGGCACCTGAGTGGCTCAGTCGTTAAGCGTCTGCCTTTGGCTCAGGGTGTGATCCCAGAGTTCTGGGATGGAGCCCCACGTCGGGCTCTTCTGCTGGCAGCCTCTTCTTCCTCTCCCACTCCCTCTGCTTGTGTTCCCTTTCTCGCTGGCTCTCTCTCTCTCTCTGTCAAATAAATAAATAAAATCTTAAAAAAAAAAAAAAGACCAAGTTCTGATAGAAAGCAGCAAAACAGAGCAGAAAGAGATATACATACCAGCAAAGAAGTCAGGGATGAAGACATTAGCCAAGGGGCAATCAACATGGACATCAAATATTATTTTAAGATTTAAAAATCTTTACTGCATTCATTTATTATTTCACTCATTTATTCAGTAAATAATTTCTGGGTACCTATTTCATGTCCAGTGTTATTCAAGGGATTAGAGGTACAGAGATAAGCAAAAGGAGACTTGCCCTTTGTTCTTATGAAGTGTGCATCTATAAAATTAACAGAAAGGGGCACAATATAGATGTGCAAATATATGTATTTTACATGTATATATAATTTCTCAAATATTTGAGTAAAAATAAATTCTAGTACATTTGCTTATAAGTACAGATTATATAAGATAGGTGAGAGAGACAATTAGGAGATAAATATTCTCATCTGAGAAAGGAATCTAAAGTCTAAGAGAAAGAGTTGATCCTCTGCCAGTATAGTGTTTATAGTCAAACTATTTCAATAAATACCCATGATGTCAGGTACCCAGGGAGAACTTGCTTAATGAAATTATAAAACATAAATAATTGCTAATGTCTTAAAACAGTAGTATTCTTTTTACTAAAGACTTATTTATTTATTTATTTATTTAAGAGAGAGCATGAGTGGGGGGAGGTGCAGAGGGAGAGAATCTCAAGCAGACTCCGGGCTGACTGCACAGCCCACTGGGGGCTCCATCCCACAACCCATGAGATTATGACCTGAGCCGAAATCATGAGTTGGATGCTCAACTTAATGAGCCACCCAGGTGCCCCAAAACAACAGTATTCTTAATAAATGTTGCCAAATATTTAAATTTCAGCAAAATATAAAATATGCTATAAATATTAAAATACTGAGTACAATTTCCACATACACATTAAAGCTCAATTTAAACCACCTGCTTCTTTTGTGAAGTCTTGAGCAGTAAAATGATAAGGAAGGAAAACATGTTAGTCACCTTTTGGTCTGTAACAATGGAATTTTGTTCCACTTGATCCAGGTTCGAGAACCTTACTTCTTGCAAAGAAGCCAGGAGGTTGTAGGAAATGGACTATTTCTACTTTAATGAACACAAGTCATGATAAAAAAACAAAAACAAAAACACAGGATTTCTTACATATCTAAACAAATTAAACATTCAAAACTACATCTTTTAAAAATGTTTAAAAATACACTGCTTAAGTTGAGCTTTGCCAATATTTTCTACATAATAGCAATTCTGTAAAAATGAATGTCTAATGAATTTACTTCCTTTTTTACAAAAAAATGTGAATGTGTAAGAAATAATTCTGCATTTAATTTTTTTAAAGATTTTATTTATCCATTTGCCAGAGAGACAGAGATAGCAAGAGCACAAGCAGGGGGAGCAGCAGGCAGAGGGAGGAGAAGGCTCTCCACTGAGCAAGGAGCCCCATGTGGGACTCTGGGATCATGACCTGAGCCAAAGGCAGACACTTAACTGACTGAGCCACCCAGGTGTCCCCTACATTTAATTTTCATTCTTCTTTTCTAGTCACCAAACCTTCTTAACCGAATGATTAATTATTCAATCCCTACCAAAAAAAATCTGTAGAAATTCTTATTTACTTGGCTTCTTTCATATTTAAAGTGTGTTCTAGTTATTCACCAAGTTCTATTGATTCCATCTCTGAAGTTTATATTGCATCCACCACTACTTTCCATCACTACAGCCACCATCTTGAAAGAATCCCTAGCATTTCACCTATGGACTGTTGCAAAGACTTCAAACTGGTTTTCTCACACTCTACCCTCACTCTGCTTACATTCTCCACAAAGCAAGATAAGATATATCTTTAATATATTATCTTACTACGACACTTCTCTACTTAAAATTTTTAAATGTCTATTTACTTGTTTTACTGTAAAGTTTAAAATCCTTAATATGACTTACAGACCACATTGAACTCTCTGTAGTATTGTCTCTCTTATTCCTGGGTATTCACACATACTGTTCCTCCTCTTTGAATGCTCTTCTTTCCTTTGTCCTGTTGTTACATTATTCTCTGGTCTTAAATAAAAAATAATATTTATGACACACCTTACTAATTCTTTCTTTAAAGCTAAATTATTTTGTGCATCTTCTTTTCAGAGTGTGCAAAGCCACAACAGAACATCACTTCTACCCTTACAACCAGGAAAAAACTGTAATTTACAAATCATAAATTTTCTTGAGTCCATCAGAGAACCGGGTAGCAATGCTGTCAAGTGAAATGAATTCCAAATAGAGACAATCCAAGGAGAAACAGAAAACAAACTGTTTCACCTTTGGCTGAACAGGAAAATGAGGTAGTTTCGAAAAAAATGAATAATAAGAAATCAGCTAAAATTTTAATGAATTCTTGAAGACCAAGAATGGGATAGCATAAGTTTTTAATAACTGAAGTTATAGACACAAGGGAAATTTGTATTGACTTAAAAAATCTTTTCCACAGGGATCCACTGAGTGCTCACGTGAAAAATGGAGGGTGGGCAGAAGACCAGTGGGTTAGGTATGCAAGTTGTGATTGGTTATCTCTGGAATGACCTACTTCCTGTACACTTGTCTAATAAGAAGGTTGGGAGGGAACCAAAGACCAGGCTGGGAGGAATAGAAGCAAAAGTTTTCCTCTTTGGGGAGATGGACAAGGAATTTTCTTATATCCAGGTTCCTGCAGAGCTACAAAGCAGAGGTCTTCTGCCACTGAGGGAGGGGCAGGAGATGCTTAAGATCCATCATAAAGTTAGCTACTTTGGTGAAGGAGGTAAAGGGATGCTTAGAAAGCCACACCCCAAAGTCCCACATTCACAGGGCCTGCCTGAGTCTGAGATGGAGCCACAAGACCAAAGACCTACCCCACCTTACCCCTACTATGATTCTGGCACCAAATAATGAGCAGCAGCAGAGTACTTCCAGGGAAGGAGCAAGAGCACGGGGGAGCCCCCAGTGTAGCATAGTTACTCAAGGCCAGCTGAAAACTGAGGTCAGAGTAGGAACAAAAAGAAATACCTGCAAGCACTCTGGGCCCTACGCTAAGCCTGAGATAATAATAATCCATCACTGGAAGAACTTCAAGCTTGTGGTGCACCGTAGATAACAGCGGCAACAAGGGAACTGAAACACAGCTCAACTTCAGATTAGACTGTCTCAACTGCTCACACTAATGGCACAGAAGAAGAATGCCTAGTTCCAGGTGTAAGCATTATTTACCTAATTCTCTGGATTTTTACTCATGATGTCTATATTTCAATAAAAATTACAAGACATACAAAAAAGCAAAGAAAATAATCTGCTGTTAGGAGATAAAGCAATCAAAAGAATCAGACTCAAATACACGGGAAGTTGCTATTATCTGACAGGGACTTCAGAATAAATACAGTTATATGTTGAAAGACCTATACTGGGTCTAGTTTATGAACAGATTAGGAATTTTACAGAGAGGTGGAAATACTAGAAACAGCCATGTTAGTTCCTCCAACTATGTGCTGCCATAGCGCTGTACTTCCCTGATATGATACTTATCGCAATGTGCTATTTTTACTAAAGAGTTAAATTGTCTATAATTGGCAAGAAAAGGAACTTTAACTATTTTACTAATCCTTGTATTACCATGCACATCCTTGTAGTTCCTACTATGAAGATTGGCCCACATAGTAAGTAATTCATAAATATTTGTGAGAACAAATGATTGAATATGAAAGTGATAAACTTATCTTTCATACTGTGTTTTGTCAATTTAGTTTGGATTCAAATATATACTCCACAAAACTTGGCTTATAGTTATAACAAATTTAACTTTAAAAATGTATGTGAAGGTAAGAGATAACTGTTTCAATATTTTAAAAGAATTACTTGGGGTGTAAATAAAGAAAAAATAAAACAAGATACATTGCAGAATTATGAGATTAGAACACAAAGTCATAGAATACATAAGACTTGATAGTTTTACCTAGACTATCACATTTCCATGCCTGCCACCCCCCCAATCCAGGCTTTACAGCATCTAAAAACTATAATGACCTTTGTGGGACAGTGGTACAAATGCCTACATGTCTGCAAGAACTGTTTCAGATAGATATATACACCAAACACACAGATATATACACCAAACACACAGATATATACACAAAAGCTAGATGGCAGCCACACCAAAATGCCTAGGTTGACATATCGATCCCGCTTTTCTGCTAAACAGTTTGTCTTTAAAACCCAGACGTGATTCTCAGGTTAATGGGTTCCAGGGGAGATCTCTCAGTAATTGACAAGGAAGGGGAGAGCATTATTCCCCTGGATCACTGGTTCCAAATAACTTTGCTCTTTCTAATTGTGGGTTGTAGCCCAGCAACAGAAGTGTCACTTGGGAGCTTGTTAGAATTGCAGAAGTTTGGACTCTACCTCAGACCTACTGAATGAGAATCTGCGTTTTAACCCTCAGTAACCCTCTGTAACCCTCTGAAGGTTACAGAAGGGAGGGGGGGTGGGGGGATGGAGTAACCGGGTGATGGGTATTAGGGAGGGCACATGTGGTGATGAGTGCTGGGTGTTATACACAACTAGTGAATTGTTGAACACTACATCAAAAACTAATGATGTACTTACTACATGTTGGCTAATTGAACGTAATAATAAAAAAAAAATAACATTTCCGTTTGAAAACAGAGTGAATATTAGTGTCAGGGTCAGAGAAATTGGTGGGGAGGGGGAGATAGAAAAACACAAATGCAACTAGAAATATTTAACTTTTTTAAGTTATAACTACCCTATACTTAGAGTAGCATAGGTCAAAGGGAAAATAATACCTACAGGTTGCTCTCATTTGAGTTAATCAGCTACAAATGGGCATGTTTAGTAAACATTTCAGATAGGCAGGATGAAAGACTGAAAGACTAAGAAACGCACAGAGTCTTGACAAACTAAATTTATCATAACTGAATTGCTTTAATTTAGTACATCAATTACATGGCATTTCCATGTCTTTCAGATACTCTAGTTATAATGCTAAAATAGTAAGTGTATTTTTTGTTACGTTTACTCTCCACTGATTGTCCACTATAATAATAGTTTTATATAATATGATTACAGTTATAGTTCATACAACATTGTACATACCTTTAGTATTAATTTCATTTTATCTGATTTTCTGATAAGCCAGAATCATTGAAAAATAATGAAATGTAAAAATATGAATTTAAACATCACCCAAATATTAATTATTATTAACAAAAAAAGAGAATCTGCATTTTAACAGAGTGCCAGGTGATTTGTGTATATATATATTAAAATTTGAAAAGCAACCCTTCATTTCCATTTCATGACACACTGCGTGCCAGTTAATGAAGCAACTCATGATTTACTCTGCAGCCTAAAGCCCAGCAGAGCTGAGGCCACATCAGAATTTTGTTTGCTGGTAATTGGACTAGCAATTTTATTCCATTTTAAGTCATCATAGAGCTTGTGCTCAGGAACAATTTCAAGAATCACTCATGGGGATGGGATGCCTGGGTGGCTCAGTCCATTAAGCATCTGCCTTTGGCTCAGGTCATGATCCCCAGGGTCCTGGCATCGAGTCCCATATCTGGCTCCTTGCTCAGCAGGTAGCCAGTTTCTCCCTCTGCCTGCCGCTCCCTCTCCTTGTACTCTCACCCTCTCTCTCTCCAGCACTCTCTTTCTGGCAAATAAATAAATAAAATCTTTAAAAAAAGAATATTCTTCAAATATTTTAAAACAAAGTCAAACATTAGGACATTTCTAATCACTGAGGTCAAGAAATATACATTTGTATGATCAGGCACCAGTCTCTGAGTTCTTCTTGACCACATATAGTCTACATGCTTGACCAGGAATAAGTTAGCAGGCAACGAAAGAAGGCCCTAACAGTCCACTGAAGCCATCACAAGTTGAAACGACTTCATTTTTACTAAATGTGAATGATATTGTTCTTGGAACAAATACTCTTTTAGTTTAATGGGAACTTTGGTTTTGGGAAACTCGTGAAGGAGAAACGTGTGTGTGTGTAAATATTTACATACACACACATTTATAAAACACATATATTTAATATATATTATATATATGATATGCTAGAAAGATGGGAATAGCTTAATCCTTTAATAACTGATCAAAAGGTAGACATAAAGGTCTTAAAATGGAGACCACTCTAAGGACAGGAATGAAAAAACCATGCTACTAATGTTTGAAAATCCAGGCATCCTGGCAGCTCAGATAAAGCGCAGATCACAAGGGACACCAGCAAGTCATTCAAAATGTATTTGACTGTAGCAACTGCCAGTGCCATTTTTGGGCACAGCTGTAACTCATGAACAACCTCCCCCTTGTCTGCCTTCCTCCAGGGAGTCCTTCAATGCATCATTAGATCTTATATACTAGTGATGACAAAAGGGGAGTCTGTGACATAGGCTCAGCTGCCCCAGGCCTCTACAAACCCACTTTCTCCCTGGCATCACGCACCAGAAAATAGAATATTCATTGTTCACATAAAACCATATGCTGCACTGGCACAAATCCCATCGTTCAATATTTACAGCTGTGCCAGCCCCGTGATACTCCTCTGTCAGAATCGTGGGGATGGAATGCAAGCGTACAGAAAGCTCTAAACATCTGAAATGGTATTTTCCTCTTCCTCTTTCCCAACATGCTTAAAATTTACACTCAAATGAAAGGAAAATGACAAAAGTTCAATTTACAACTCAGAGCACTCTGGTGTTCAAGTGGTGACTGACTTGGAATTATATAAACAGATGAAAAACACAATGGGGTGGCCACATGGATTCACTGCTCAGAAAAAAACCAAGCACAAAAGTAATTGATAGAGAGAGCCCAGCCCAACACTGCTTCGGTTGTTGCTCCTGAGTTCAGATGTGAGTTTAACTGTAAAACTGACTTTGGTTTTTGGAGGCAGCCAGTGTTCTATGTCAGCCTTTTCCAGCCCACCTGCTCAGACAGTGATGGCCAGAAAAATCTGGGACTGTGAGAAGACTGAAAAAAAACAAAAAGAAAACAAAAAAACAAAACCAAACAAAACCTAAAACTCTTGAATTTTTATTTCTGAGTTATAAAGTCTCACAACGAATGTATTAATGACAGGGGTTTGCCAAGACATGTCTTGGAAGCAATGCCTATGGGGGAATGTATTTTTCATATACCGTTTACATTGTTGGACGACCAGGCAGTGGGTTTATATTAGGAGCTCAATAAAATATGGCTCCTGGGCTAAATCCAATTCACTGGCTATTTTTGCAAATATTGGCTTCTTTGAGCACAGCTATACCCATTCATTTATATATCATTATAGCTCTATGAAAGTTTTAAACTTTAGTGGAAGATAGTGATTGAAAGCACTGATTTATCTGAATTTCTACTTGAAACCCCACTAAAATAAAAATATTGAAGGGATTAAAAAGGGCACAAATCTACCATAACAAAAAAAATAAAAATGAAAGTGATAGCCACAAACTTTTGTAAGCTGGAAAGCAGAAGGGGAAGCAGAAACCGATATAACACATGCAAGAAAACTGATCAAAGCAGGAAGTGGAGAAACCCATGTAACCTGATTTGTACTGCAGAACCTCAGAAAGTAGTGCTCTCAGGAATCTCTGGGGGAAGACAGGGGGTGGTGGAACACCAAGATGGATGCGAAGAATGTTGGAAAAACTGACAAGCACTGTCAAAGGATTTGAAGCAAAGGCACAAAGGAATATTTACACGTTGCTAATGGGAGAGTACATCAGTACAACTACTTTGCAAAACAATTAGTCAACAGCTAGTACGGGTGAAGACACATATACTTTATGATCCAGAAATTCCATTCCTAAGTATATAACCCCGAGGAATTGTAAAAGAGGAACACCTAAAGACATGAATAGATGCTGTTTGTAAAGAAAAATATGAATGCAACTGAAATGCCTATCAAGAGTGAAATGGATAAATACATGAGATATTATTCAGAAGAATATGAATTCACTAGTTATACATATAATTATGAAAATAACATCGATGAAAGAGTTCCATGTTGTAGTTGTTGTTTTTTTAAAGATTTTATTTATTTATTTGAAAGAGAGCAAAAGTGAGAGAGATCACAGAGGGAGAGGGAGAAGCAGACTTGCCGCTGAGCAGAGAGCCTGATGCAGGGATCGACCCCCAGACCCGGAGATCATGACCTGAGCCGAAGGCAGACGCTTAACTGACTGAGTCACTAGGAGCCCTTAAAGAGTTCCATGTTTAAACGACAACCAGATATTTAATGTGGCTTGGGCATACACATAGTAAAAATATGATGTGGAACCATATGAAATTGCCAGTTGGTAGGTAAAAGTGGTTAATTATCAGAAATTTCATAACTGTTTCTTCTAGAGGAACAATTAGGAGCAGATGAGGGCAAAGCACTTCTATTTGTCATTAGTATTGTTAAAGTGGTTAATTCTAAGATACATAAATGTACTTTTTTGATAAAAATTTTAGGAATCAATTAACTATAATAAACTCCTGGAGTATATTATTGCTCCTCACAGGGTAAACCTGATTCAATATTCATAAATTGAGTTAGCATAGTTCAAAACCACTGTGAGAACGATACACAGAATCGATGCCAAAGACAGTGGAATTAGTGTGTAGAGCATTTCAAATTTTAAAACCAGAACTGGAACATCTATTAAACGCCTCCTCTGTCATTGGCACTGCTAGGGGAGGGGGATAAAAATCCCCATTTTAATGGCGCTTATAGTGTGTAATATTTCAGACAGAATAAAGTATAATATGGGAGGAAGAGATGCTACCTTATATTTCAATGACCCCTTAAATGGATTTGAATAAGTTCTTTTTCTTCTCCTTCCTCTCCTCCTTCTTCTTTTCCTTTTTATTCTTGGAACAAATTCTCAAAAACTGGAAAACTTAGAATTTCACTAGATAACAAAGAGTTCGTATAGAAGAATATTAATGACACAGGATAGAGAAATCAAGTTTATTTTTATATTTTTTCTTTCTTTTTTAAAAGATTTTAAGTAATCATTAACTTTAAATGAATACCCAGGGTTGAAATCACATTCAGTACTATAAATTATTTGAAATTAGTTTGTAGTAGAGAAACCTTATCACACCATAAGGCAGAAATCCAATAAGAATCACTTTTATGGCTAAAATTAATGTGAATTTTATGACAATAACATTCATTCTGAAACTGGTTCTTTGTTGAATATCCATTCTCAATCTATTTTGGAAAAAATAAAATAATAAGGGAAAGAGAAAAATATACAACCTATTCTGCAGCAAGGGCAATTATTGCAAAGTATGTGTTTAAAGGTTGGTCAGAACTATTATTTTCTGAAGCTCCTCAAGGCTGTTTCATTCCCCTCTTCCCAGTGCTCAGACACCTGCTTTCTGTCAGGAGAAGCAGCTCCTGGCAGAGACTCGCTCTGGGGAGGCTGGGCTGTAACCACAGCTGCAATTACTGCGAGGCGTGGCAGAGAGATGATACAGATCTGCCCTTGAACTCTGCCTCTCTGAAGTTGTGTCAAGAAGTGAAGACCATACACTATTCCTGCATAAGGTTCTGAAAAGTCCATTGCTGACCAGAGCATTTTTAATAAAACAATCTGATCAATGTGGCTTAGAAAATCTAAGTGGATTTTAAAAGTGACTTGCTCTATTTGTACTTGAGGAAGCTCTTGTATCTTTTCTGTTAGAATTTATTTTCTGAGATTCCTGAAGAATTTATAACAGCCTCTGTTGGAACTGCACATAAAGTTCAAAGGAATTTCTGACTGAGGGCTGTTATAGCAAAGATATAAATATAAAAAGGTGCAAAGCAATTAGGACATTACTAAATATAATGAGATTCTATTAGGTAGAAGTTGTGGGGAATAAAAAAGTTAAATTAAGCATCTTTCTGAGAAGATTGGAGAAAAAATTTGTTTCTGATTGGATTCATTCTTTCATTTGTGGCACGTCACAAGTTCTGGACGAAATCCTAAGGCTCAATTTGTATTCTCTCAGTCATAATAGCAACAGCAAAGAGTGGCTTGGAGGAATCCTTTATACCCCCAATATTCTCCATCAATAATCCCAGCTGCCTCACACATAGAGAAAAAATACAATAGATGTGTGTGTGTGTGTGTGTATATATATATGTATATATATATATATATACATATATATAAAATTTATATTATTTCATATACTTCAGTATTTATTTATATATAAATATACATATTTATGTATTGTAAAATATATTTTTATATGTAAATAATATTCTATAAGGTATAATTGTTATTAGAAAACTTTGCTAGTATACCATAAATAGAAACAGTACATTTATTTAAGAAGTCACTCAGCATCTCCTTCCAAACATATTCTTTCTAAGCCTCACCCATATAGAAATTTAAGAGGCGCCCCTGCTTAAATGACAGCTAAATTACAAAGGTACTTCTTCCTAACTACTAGGATGTATTAGTATTTTTCCATCATTGGAAATGTGCCCTTACCCAGAATTCATTTTAAAGAAAAGTCAATGGTAGAAGCCTTTCTCTCTTCTGCATTACTGTTGTATTTACCATAAAAATCCAACACTAAATTATGCAGTGCCATGTCTGTCAGTAATTTTATGTCTGTCCTTTGGTTCTTCCCCTCTGAATGTAGCATAAGGGAAATAGAGGTGCTTGGTGATGTTGAGGGTAATGAAGGGATCACATTCATTTTGGTATGAGAGTACGGATGGTATCAGAAGTTAGGCTGAGAGGATTTTGGTTTACATTTTAGGTAATAAAGACTATTGAACTGAGGCCTAGTGCCATTGTGGCTAACATCAATTTAAAGAGAAGCAGAGCAAGTTGCCTGAGTGAATTTAGCCATCTCCTTTGCAAAGTGAATACAATTCAGATGACAAGAAGAAATGAGAAGTACATCAAGAGAGGTTGATATATTGTTCTGGAGAGAACTTTACAGTCACAGAAGCCTTTCCTGGATACATGCTTTTCCAGTTCTTCTTAGGACTGTGTCTGGAGCTCCAGCTCCTTAGAAGCCAGGACGCTAGAGAGAAAATCCAGGGAAAATGTCTCTTACTATTTTACTATTCCTATATCCAAAAAATAGAGCCAAAATGAATATTATGTTTTCTTTTCCTAGGTTCTATATCACTTGCAATATGGAGATAGTTGTTTGAGAGAAGGGACTGTATATTATCCATCAATTTTAAGTAAGTGCCTAGCAAGTATCTTGCATATAGTATTTAATAAATGTTATTGGATGTTATACCACTGATACACTTTTCCAAAACCAGGAGAGAAAGCAATGAGGTTATGTTATACTCCTCTACTTGGGCTAATGGCCTGTCATTATTACAGCTTGTCAGACCTAATTTTTAAAGGTAATAAAATCAAATTTTAACTTAATTCATTTTATTTTTTTCCAAATTTTAATTTTAAATGAGTCTTACCTTCAGAAATAACTGCAAAATTACTAAGATCAGTGTTTTTTTCTTTTTTTATCGAAGTGTAGTTGACATAACAATATTTTATTAGTATTATATTAGGTATACAACATAGTGATTCAACACTTAGATACATTATGAAGTGATCACCATGATAAATCTAGCTACTATTTGTCACCATATACAGTTGTTACATATTATTAACTGTATTCGCTATGCTGTACATTGCATCCCTGTGTCTTATTTATTTTATACCTGGAAGTTTGTACCTTTTAATCTCCTTTCCCTATGACACCCAACCCTACCTTAACCCCCTTTCTTTGGAAAACAACCGGTTGTACTTTGTATCTATGTCTGTTTATGTTTTGTTTTGTTCATTTATTTTGTTTTTTAGATTCCACATAGAAAAATCATATAGTATTTGTCCTTCTCAATCTGACTTATCTCAATTAGCATGAAACCCTCTGATACAAATGGCTAGATTCCATTCTTTTTTATGGCTGAATACTAATCCATTGTGTCTACATACACATCTTCTTTTTTTTTTTTTTTTAAGATTTTATTTATTTATTCGACAGAGATAGAGACAATCAGCGAGAGAGGGAACACAAGCAGGGGGAATGGGAGAGGAAGAAGCAGGCTCATAGCAGAAGAGCCTGATGTGGGGCTCGATCCCAGATCGCCGGGATCACGCCCTGAGCCGAAGGCAGACGCTTAACCGCTATGCCACCCAGGCGCCCCTACATACACATCTTCTTAATCCATTCATTCATCCATGGACACTTAGGTTGCTTCCATATCTTGCCTACTACAAATACTGCTGTAATGATCATAGAGGTACATACATCTTTTCAAATTAGTGTTTTCATTCAGGTTAGTTTTCTTAATTCTAAATAATAGTTCCCATTAACTTTAATTTTTACATTAGAAAATTTAAATGTTAAGAAAAAAAGGTAGAGACACCAACATGTACTTCAAAGTTTTTGTGGCTTTCACTCAGTGCTCAACTGTCAGTTCTATCAATTCTTGATGCAACAGAGAAATTACTGAGTCATTATTTGAATGTCAAAAATGACTCCACGAAGGGGGTCCCCTTCACTACTTTATGCATAATGCTACTTATAAGCAAAGCATGCAAGCAAAAGAAATTGAAATCCAATGAGCATGTACATATGCAGTGCATGTAGCTGTTCTACCTACCTCTGTTTCACAAGTAGCTGTTTACAAACACTTCCTTAGGAAATGTCCATGTTACTTTTAGACAATCAGAAAATGCACAAAGAAAAACAATTGGGGTGTTGTTAAAAATTAACAGCTATTAAAGCTTATATTAAAAGAGAAGAAAGATGTCAAATAATAACTTAAACTTCCACCTTAAGAAACTAAAAACAGAAGAGCAAACTAAATCCAAAAAGATGCAGATGGAAGGAAATAATAAAGATTAGAGTATAAATAAACCTCTAAGAATAGAAAATTAATAGAATTAACAAAACCAAAAGTAGTTCTTTGAAAAATAAGGGGACACCAGAATGTGAGAAGTATTCCCTTTCTTATTCCTGACTTTAAAATTTGAGGCTTTTCTCTTTTCTCTTTGTCAGTTTTGCTAATGGTTTGTCAATTTTGTTTTCACATTAAAACACAGATGTCTTTGGTATTTTAGCAAATCATTATATTCCCAAATAAATAGACCTGACCTAGGAGATCTGATGAAGTTGCCTAGAACAATGATCTCAAAACATCGTGGTTTTTAAAATTTTTTCTCCAATTTGTTGTGGATCAGCACTTCTTTAAAATACAATAAAAATAAATGAAATAAAAAGCATTTGAAATACTATCTAATATTTTCTTATATTCCACAGACATAGAATTATTTTTAAAAATTGTTGTAAGAGTTTCTAAATACTCACTCTCCATTTCCTTATCTCATGGTGGACCGGTACACACACAGACCATAGTCTAGCACTTCCAGATGCACTGGCCTGGTAGCACTGTCATGTTTCTCCACAGATCCGTCCCTTCAAGGATCCAATCGGAAAATAGGTGGCATTGCCTTTCAGACTAATGCAGAACACCAACTTTTAAGAGAACTCTTCTATTCTCCCTGATCTCCATTCTATTCTCCAAGAGAGAAGTTAAAGATTTGGCTTGCACAGCTCAATATAAGGTGGCAGTAAATAGAAAAAAGAGTTGTAGTAAAAAATAACAGAGCACAATTGGTAGTATTGTCAGTCTAATGAAAAATAAAGTTTCAAGTGTTTTACCCTTATCATATAATTCAGTTATTCTGATCACCTTATACTACAGTTGATTTGAAGTCTTTTCTGTAAATTCAATGCCCGGACTTCTTTGAGGATGGTTTCTGTCAACTTCTTTTTTTCTTGTGAATTGACAATACTTTCCTGTTTCTTGTATGCCTTTGTAAGTTTTTGTTGAAAACCTGACATTTTGAGTATTATAATGTGGTAACTCTGTAAATAAGATTCTCTCCACTTCCCAAGGTTCGTTGATTATTGAGAGCTAAAGTTAAGTTGTTTAGTAACTTTTTCAAGCTATTTTTTTCCCAAAGACTGTATTCCTACTCATGTGTGTCACTGAAGTCTCTGTTCTGTTATCTCAGTAGTCAGCCACTACCCTGACAGCTGACAGAGATTTCCTTATTGCCTGGAGCCAAAAGTGTTTGGAGCTGGGGCACTCCTTCAACACTAAGTCAGGCTACTTACAACTCTGCCTATACTTTATACCTCTTGCTCAAACGGAGCCCACAGATTAGCAAGAGGTGCAAGCCTATCACCCTCTCACACATTTTCTGAGCATGCCTGTGGCCCCGGGAATGCACACTGCACTCTGGCTTCATTGGTATACACAGAAACCCTTCAAACCCCTTATTCCTCCATGAATCCTCCTCCTAAGCCCCCCTTCACAGGTTTTTGAGTCTGTCTGTTATTTGCCCCATTTGCTATTGCTTGCTCCAGCTAGATGCAGATAGTATATGTCTTTAGATGCTTTTGACCAATGTTACCACTTCCAGAAAGCTGCTCCAGCCCTAGAGGGGTCAAAAGAGAGTTGAGCCTCTGTGCCAATCCCTCAGACATGTCAAAATTCACAACCACAGTTTTTTGAGAACAAGGTTTATTTTGCTCCCTTAGCACCAGCAAGTCTCCCTAGTAACATGGACACTACTGAGCTGGGGAATGAAGAATGGTAGGAAAGCAAACAAAAATACTACAATGCTTTCCTATTGAAATTTACAGTATTTTTTCCTTCATTAAGCACTTGCTTCATTGCTGTACGCTTTTGTTTAGATTGCAGGGTGCCAAAAAAGCTGATTATATCAGTTTTTGCCAGCTTAATGGTTGGTTCAATTGAGGTACTAATTATTTTAGCTTCCACCTTTTTTATTTTTCACGACATCACAGTTCAATTAGATGGATGGATGAAGAATAGACTTTTCAATAAATGGTGTTGTGAAAACTGGTTGTCCACATGAAAAAGAATGGAGTGGACCCTCATATCATACTGTATATAGCTCAAAATTAAATAAAGACCTAATGTAATAGCTAAAACTGTAAAATCTTAGAAGAAAATATAGAAGTAAATTTTTGTGACCTTGTATTTGGCAACAGATTCTTAGAGGACATGAAAAACACAAGCAAGAAAAGAGATAGTATATAAATGTGGCTTCATAAAAATGAAACACATTTGTGTTTAAATGGATACTACCACAAAAGAGAAAGACAACTTACATAATGGGAGAAGGTATTTTCAAATCATATATCTGATGAGGGATGTGAGTGTAGAATATGGAAAGAACTCTTACAACTTAGTAATAAAAAAGACAAATAACATAATTTAAAAAATAAACAAGGAATCTAAATAAACAGTTCTCCAAAGAAAAAACATAAATGGCCAACAAGCACATGAAAGATGCTCAACATTATTAGTCATTAAGGGAATGCAAATCAACCACAACGAGATACCATGTCACACCTACTAAGATCACTATAATCAAACAAAAAAATAGCAAATGTTGGCAGGAATGTGGAGAAATTGGAACCTTCATATACTGCTGGTGGAATGTAAAATGACAGAGCCACTTCGGAAAACAGTCTGGAAGTTCCTCAAAAAGCTAAACATACAGTTACTATACTTCACCCACCAATTCTACTCTTAGGTAGATACCCAAGAGAACTGAAAGCATATGTCCACAAAGAAACTTATACACACATGATTTTAGTGTCCTTTCACAACAGCAGCCAAAAAATAAAAACAATCTTAATTTCCATCAATGATGAATGGATAAACAAAATGTGGTGGTTTACACAATGGGATATTATTTGACCATAAAGAAGAATGATATCCTGATACATACTACAACACGAGGAACTTGAAAATATTATGCTAAGTAAAATAAGCCAGTCAAAAAGACTGCATATTACATTTTTCCATTTATATGAAACATCTAGAACAGGCAAATCTATAGAGACAGAAAACAGATAAGTGGTTGCCAAGCCTGAATGAGATGAGGAGTTTGGGGGATAAAAGAGAAAGTGTATAGGTCTTCATTTTGGTGTGAGAAAAGTATTCAAAAATTAATTGTGGTAATGGTTGCCCAATGTTCTGAATACAGTAAAAATCATTGAACTCTATACTTAAGAAGTGTAGATTATATACGATGTGAATTATATTTCAATAGTTACTACAAAACATAGATTATAAACCATTGCATAAATTAGGAAATCATGAATCCATACTGATGTGAACAAAGAAATGGAAAAATTGACATTTTGATGAAGAATAGGACATCTCATATAATGTTATATTAAAAGATTTATTTCAAAGAAATTTTGGGGGCTGACAAGTGCAAATTATATAGGGCAGGCCAACAAGCTGGAAACTCAGGCAGCAGTCTGCAGTTCTGAGGCAGATATTTTTCCTTAGTTTTTGCTCTTACGACCTTTCTACTGGTTGAATGAGTCTCACCCTCATTATGTTGGGCAATCTCCTTTAATTGAAATCAACTGATTATAGATGTTAACTACATCTACAAAATACCTTCACAGCAACACCTAAATTAGTATTTGATTAAATAACCGGGCATTATAGGCCTAGCCAAATTGACATAGAAAACTGTCTCTACAAAAGGCTTATTAAATACAGATAAAGGGAATAACTTCACAGTGGACTCTGGCAGACACCACCTCAACAAAGTAATCAAGGTGAACATCATCAGTAATGGTACACATAAAAAATGTGTGCCACCTGATACTATACGAAGAGAAAAATACTTCACATCATTTTTGTGATATTCCTGTTAAAGAAGAATAAACTGAAAGTAATCAGAAAAAAAATCAGTAAAATCCCAATTGAGGGAGATTCCACAAACTAAATGTCCTTTATCTTCATAAGTGTCAACATCATGAAAGTGAAGAAACATGTGTCTGACTCTCCAGTGTGACTTGGCAAGTCTACGTCTACATCTCTGGCAAATAGAGAAAACACTGCAATCAGGTAGGTAGACAGTAAGGAATCTTATTCTTTCAGAACAACAGCACAGATTTCTATGTGGAAAGGAGACATAGATGATTGGCAGTTATTTATTTATTCATTCAATCATTCATTTATTCATTTATGAGAGAGAGCTCTAGCAAGTGATATGGTGGGGGTAGGGGCAGAGGAAGAGGGAAAGAGAGACTCTTAAGGAGACTCCACATCCATGGAGGAGCTTCCATGGGGCTAAGAGTGGGATGCTTAACTGAACTGAGCCACCCAGGCACCCTGAGGTTTGGCAGTTTTAATTTGACTCTTAGAAAGGTAGAGAATTCCTTCAACCAAAAGTCATTATGTAGTGACTGCTCTGGGCCATCAACAATGCTCTTTGAAGTTAAATTTCCATTCCCATGTAGCACAAATGCTACTTACTGATGGTTCTATAATTTTTAATCTCATATCCTGTTCTATTAATTGTGACATACTCATCAGCTGTAAGATGTGCTTTATTTCTACTATTAAAGCTTTAATCTTGAAATCTTGAAACTCTAGTAGACCAAATTCAAGATTATATCTATGATAACATCATTAGCATTTATGTTCCCATGTACTCTTCTTTCAAGTCATAAAGGAAATGGTGCAGAATTACAGTTGACATGACAGGGGTTGATTACTCTGTGTATATCCGATAGAAGTGTACTGCATATAAAAGTCATCTTCCACGTATATTGCTATAGAGAAAATGTTGGGAACTGACCTTACAAAAGATCAACTTACTAAAGGATTTTGAAACTGCTAACTTACTAAAGGATTTTGAAACTGCCTATTCATTCCGGTTAAGCTGAATGATAAACAAGATTAAATTATTAATAAAAAAGATACGGGCTGAACAAATAAATAAGACAAAAAGCTTTTGCAATGATTTATATGCCAAATGGCTGCGGGAAAACTATCACATTTTAAAAGCTTCTGATGTAAATAACTCAAGCTAATTCTAGAATCTTTTGCACTCTCAAGTAGACCAAGAAACCGGTATATAAAACAAGAGAGCTTGTCCATGGAATGCCTTCACAGGTTTAGCAGAAGAGGGGCTCCTTCTGAGGTTACCTTTTCCTCTAGCTATGAAAATGTCTCTCCCCTGCATCCTCTTCTACCTCCTCTTATTCAATTATTTTGTAATTTCAATTTTTCAAAGGTTACAATTCACCATTAAGTGTGCTTCTCTGAGTAAGCATTTGAAAAAAAATGTAATCAGCTCTACTTAGGAGGTTTTGTGTCAGTATTCTTGGTACACACCTCCCCATTAAAGCTCATCTGAGTACAGCTGATGGCTTCTGGCAGGAATAATAAAATTGTTGGTGACTTTTTAAAAAAAATGCATTTTATTGGTCGATCTCCCTTCCAACCCCCAAAAGGAGCCTTTCCAAAGAATAAGCAGACAGAGCAAAAAATAACTGTGGGCTCTTTTTCATAGACCCTTCAGTCAGTTAATCCTGAAGTGCAATTAATACAATTTTAACATGATCATATACATCACTAAATACGAGCAGCTGTGAAACCTGAGTAAATTGCACTTTCTCTTGAGGCCTATATTCATTCTAAAATGTCAAGATGCACTCAGTTGTGAGCAGAGTAACTACACGTCAAATGAATTGGACAGAGTGCTCTTAAAAATAAAGAGTTTGAATATAAAAGAGTTTAAATATCACACTTGTTCTGATTAAAACCTTTGCAAAGAAAAGAAAACAAACTTGAAAAGTTCTAGATAACTATATAAAGTATGGAAACATGATTAATTAAAGAATGCCATTAAAAATTGTTAACATCAGGGGCGCCTGGGTGGCTCAGTCGTTAAGTGTCTGCCTTCGGCTCAGAGCGTGATCTCTGCGTTCTGGGATGGAGCCCCACATCAGACTCCTCTGCTGGAAGCCTGCTTCTTCCTCTCCCACTCCCCCTGCTTGTGTTCCCTCTCTTGCTGGCTGTCACTCTCTCTCTGTCAAATAAATAAATAAAATCTTTAAAAAAAATTGTTAATATCAGGGGCTCCTGGGTGGCTCATTCAGTTAAGTGTCTGCCTTCAGTTCAGCTCATGATCCTGGGGTCTTGGGATCAAGTTCTGCATTAGGCTCCTTTCTTAGTGTGGAGCCTGCTTCTCCCTTTCGCCCAGTCCCTCCCCCTTTCTCATGCTCTCTCTCTCAAATAAATAAATAAAATCTTCAAAAAATTGTTAATATCAGTGGGATAAAGTTAATGGTCAATTGAAGGCTAACAATATTTTTCTTACATTCCTGTTTTATGATCATCAGTACAGAGTTAGTTATCACTGACAATTGCTCTTCATGAATGAATGTTCATTTGTCAAACTGATCTCTAAATGAATCTAACCAGTAATTCATAATTAGACCAGTGGCAGCATAAATCATAATAGAAAACCTTGGAGATGCCACTGGGAATATTTATATATCAGGAAAAGAGCATGTTTGTCTTTTTTAAACAAATATATTATATCCTTAATCTAACATCAATTCTTTTTTTTTTTTTAACTGTAGTATCAATTCTTAATAGCCCTAAATCATTCAGTGGTAAACTGACTAGAATTTTATTTGGATGGATGCAGTCTGATAAATTCTAATTATTTTTTCCAACTATTTCTATTTCGCATATATATGCAAAGTCACTGTTAAAGATTAGTGAGTTTTCACTATTGTTAATATAAAATGGCTTGTCTTTATCTGGATGTTATACAAAGTTTACAAAAAAAATCCATGATTTTAAAAGATTCAAATAGACCTTTAAGACTCCATCATCACTCTTGATTATCAAAGCTACATATGAAAAATTCCTTGAAGTTACTATAATACTTCATGAACCATAAAATAAGCCAGCCAGATTTCTACTTAATCTTTCAGTCTAAAGGGTTTGATATAGTTTCAGCCTTTAGTTTAGTGCTAGTGGTATCCAATTCAAGATCTCTACATTGGTTTTGTTTCATTCCACCTATGTAAATACAGCTAAACTTACACAAACACCAAACAGGAAGACCCATTATTGGTACTTAATCCCTTCCCCTCTTACAACATTTAGAGTCCCAATGTCCTTGAGACTACATAATGTTCTGGTACTCTGCAGAGTTAGGATGTGTCACCGCCCCATATTTGGTTTGGATGTCAAAATTAATGGTGTTTCTCTCTCTCTCTCTCTCTTTCTCACACACACACACACACACACACACACACACACACACACACACGGGTATGAAAAGGTTTATTATTTACATAAAGGGGAAAGTAAGGTAGGCTTCCTAAACTGGTCCAAAAATGGCTTGAGAGAGCAGGAGTTGTTATTTTGATTAGTGGGTGGGGCTGCTGTGAAGATTCTTGCATGTGGGTAAGCAGCGACTTACGTTGTATGATTGGCCCATAGGTGCTTAAGGAGGGAATACTTGAGCTTTCTTATCAACTTTTGCAGATGTGGTGCATAAAACTGAAGGGGAGGAGTGAGGTTTAAGAGCAGTTATCACCAAATCTAAAAATAAGGAATTGGACCCTTTACTACCTCTATGGTGTCTTGGCGACTCTAGTGTGTCCCACTTCAGGCACTCCTATGGTGTGGCCATTTCAATTCACTTTCTCTGCATGAAAAAATCTTTCCCCATGCAGATCGCTGGATAACAACGGACAGTAGTGAGTTATTTAACTATTCTGTGGGACTTGGCTGTTCCTTTTCCTCTGAACGACTGTACTATGTTTTATGGATTTAGTTAAATCAATAAGAACTACTATGAATGATGAGACATTGAGGCACTGTGTCAGGTAAGCTAAAAAAACAATTTTGGAAGACACCTGGCTGGCTCAGTCAGTAGAGCATCCGACTCTTGACCTCAGGGTCATGAGCTCAAGCCCTACATTGGGCATGGAGCCTATTTAAAAAAATAAAAAAAAAAAAACGACAATTTTGGTTCAAGCAGTAGCAGTTGCCCTATCTCCTACCAATATTTAAATAAATATTTGTTTCATATATGCATATGATGAGGCATCTTAGCTCCCGGGACCATGATATGCCTTCTAAATTACTTCTCCTAATCAATTTCCCCTCTATGCTGTCTTCCCATAAATCCCTATTTCCCATGGACAACGACTCCTCTAATTTCTACCTTAAGTTAATTAGTTTTGTCTGTTCTTGAATTTCACATAAATGGAATCATATGGTGTAAATTCTATGTCTGGATTTTTCATACAACATAGTATTTGGGAGATTTATCCTTGGTTAAGCATGTACTCCTGTCGGCTTTTGAAGGATTACTGATTTCTTGCCCCTTCAGCTTCCCAATCCAGGCTAACCGGAAGCCCAATCTTCAGGTAACAGCTGGGAATGAAAGGACATTAAATATATAGTCTAGCCCTATCAGGGATAAATGTAGAGCTTGGTATTTTTATGTACTCACTCTGTGCTGTGCCAAAGGGTGTAACTGCCAGGACAATTTTTGCACCCAAATAAAAGTGCCTCTTTGTTTTGTATGGTCATGTGGGACACATGCACCCAGAGCTAGATGGGTTAGGTGCCAGTTGCTCAGATGGCTTGGGTGGTGGGAATACTAGATGTGTGGACAAGTTCCTTCCAGGGAGAAGCTGGAGACTTCATCTTATTGTTGAAGTGAACCAAAAGGAGAAGGTGTGGAAAGTGCCCACTGGCTCCTTTGGGCTCCAGGCAGGATCACAGGCAGCTCTACAATGCAGGCCAATTATGAGCTGTACTCTCAGACTGGGAAAGTATGCAGTCACCAGCTTTATTGAGATATAATTTACATATCATGCAATTCATCCATTTAAAGTGTATAGTTCAGTGGTTTTTAGTGTATTCTCAGAGTTGTATAACCCACATCACAATTTTACATTTTTAACACCTCAGAAAGAAACCTTGTACCCTTTAGCGTAATTTAACCCCCATCCTCCCATCCTCCCCATACCTAAGTAACCACTATCTACCTTTTGTCTCTATAGATTTGCCTAATCTGAATAGTTCACAAATCATAAATCACATCATGTATGTGTGATATATCATATCACATAAAACACATATCATAAATAGTTCACAAATAGTTCACAAATCATAAAATGTATATTGTGACTGGCTTCTTTTACCAGGCATAATGTTTTCAGGGTTCATCCATGTGAGCAAATAATGCTCCATTGTATGAATACACTACATTTTGTTTATCTGTTAGTCAGTTGATAGACATTTGGACTGTTCTACCTTTTGGCTACATGAATGATGACGCTATAAATATTCATAGGTAAGTTTTTATGTGGGCATGTATTTTCATTGCTCCTGAGTATATTCCTAGGAGTTGAATTGCTGGGTCATTTTAAGTCTATTTTTGCAATTTGAAAAACTACCAGACTGTTGTTTCAAAGTAGTCGTGCCATTTTATATTCTGACCAACAGTTTATGACAGTTCTAATTTCTCCATATTTTTAACAAAATTTGGAAGTATCTTTTTTTTTTAATAGATATCCTAACTGTTGTGATGTCATATCTCATTGTAATTTTCATTTGCATTTGTAAGAGCTCCTTTTATATTCAGGATACAAACCCCTCATCAGAGATGTGATTTGAGGTATTTTCTCCTATATTGTTGGTTGGCTTTTCACTTTCTTGATAGTATCCTTTGAAGCACAAATATTTTAAATTTTGATGAAGGCTAATTTACCTATTTTGTTCTTTCATTGTTCTTTTTTTTGATGTCATATCTAAGGCTGTATTGCCAAATCTGAGGTCATACAGATTTAATCTTACACTTCCTCCTCAGAGTTTTATAGTTTTATCTATTATATTTAGGCATTTAACCCACTTTAAGTTAAATTTTTTTTTAAAGATTATTTATTTATTTATTTGACAGAGATAGAGACAGCCAGCGAGAGAGGGAACACAAGCAGGGGGAGTGGGAGAGGAAGAAGCAGGCTCATAGCGGAGGAGCCTGACGTGGGGCTCGATCCCGTAACGCCGGGATCACGCCCTGAGCCGAAGGCAGACACCCAACCGCTGTGCCACCCAGGCGCCCCTAAGTTAAATTTTTTTGTATATGTTGTGAGATTAAGGTCTTGTGTGTGTATATCCACTTGTCCCAGCACCATTTGTTGAAAAATTCATGAATTATTATCACCTATAATAATAAAGAGACTTGATTCACTAACATTTTGTTATGGAATTCTGCATCTATGTTCTTGAAAAATACAGTAGTTTTCTTGTCATGTCTCAATGCTTTGATATCAGAATAATGCTGCCGTCCTAAAATAAGATGGAAAGAGTTTTTCTATTTTTTTTTGAAAGGTTTTAATGTAATGGGTATTACTTCTTCTTTCTTGGGAATATTCACCAAGAAACTCTCTAGCTGGGGTGCCTGGGTGGCTCAGTTGGTTGAGCATCCAACTCTAGATTTTTGGCTCCAGTCATGATCTTGGGGTCATGAGACTGAGCCCCACATCAGGCTCAGCACTCAGCGCAGAGTCTGTTTGAGATTCTCTCCCTCTCCCTCTTCTATCTGCCCCTCCCCCAGCACTCTCTCTCTAACAAGTAAAATCTTAAAAAAAAGAAAAGAAACCTCTCAGCTTTATAAACATTTGTGAGTATATTTATAATTATGAATTCATTATTTAATAGATACTTGACTATTCATGTTTTTCTATTTCCTAATCATTGATATTTTGCATCTTTCTAAAATTTGTTTATTTCATTTACGTTGTTGAATTCAATGGAATAAAATTTGGTTCATAATATTTCTTTCTTATCTTTCTGATATTTTGGATCTGTATTGGGGTCCTCTCTCTTATTCCTGGTATTAATAATTTTTATCTTCTTTCTAGGTGACCTACAGGGAGGTGAGTGGGAGGATGGGTGAAATAGATGAAGGGGATTAAAAGTACACTGATCTTGATGAGCACTGAGTAATATATGGAATTGTTGAATCACAATATTGCCCATCTGAAACTAATGTAATACTGTATGTTAACTACACTGGAATTAAAATAAAATAAATAAAATAAAACAAACTGTGAAATAATAAATTTGAGTTGATTTAAGATGCAAAAAAAAAAAAAAGAAAAAAGACCTATATGAGAAGCGATGACTTCATGGCCAATGCATGTTTAAAGGATTTTTGTTTTATTTCCTTTTCTATGCCACGTGGAGATTTGGGGACTAGATTAAGGTAAACAGCTAGGGCAGTCATTTACTTAAGCTCCTGCTGAGGTCCAAAATTGAAATCTCTCTTTTCTGACAGAACTTTAATAAGAGCACGATCATAGCAATCTCATTTACATGGATGGCTTTGTACATAGCACAGTCTCAGAGCTCTTTAAAGTACCTCCACCAGCACAATGCTTCCCAAATCCACACGTTTATCTCTAAAATTAGACATGTTACCATCTGTTAAATTATACAAGTCTGGGGAGGGAAGATATGTAATGAATTAGACCACTGGCTGCATATACCTGTACTAGGACTGAATGCACAGATCCTTTCCTGAGAGCAGGTTTGTGCAGAAGGATAATGAAACAAAAAGAGTGGGTGGGTAAAAGGCCTATCTGGGGCAAAAGCAAGTCTGGATAAAGGGAAGAAAAAGATCTCAGACAAGAGCAGAGAAACCTCATCTACAGTACAATTTTCCTAGGACTGTCTGTGTCAGAAAAACTCAAGGTATTTCCACTTAAGGTAAAAGATGAATATATAATCTGTGGTAATCAGAATAATGGCTGCCTGAAGAAGTTCAAGTGCTAATCCCCAAAACCTATGAATATGCTATGTTATATGACAAAGGGGAATTAAAGTTGGTAATCAGCTGAATTTAAGATGGGAGGATTATCTTTGATTATACAGTTGGGCCCAATATAATCACAAGGCTCCTCTGAAGTGGAAGAGGAAACAGAAAAATGAAGGTCAGAGTTACGTGATGCGTTAAGGACTCAACCCATTATTGCTGGCTTTGAAAATGGCAGGAGGATATAAGCCAAGGAATGTGATGCCCTCTAGAAGATGGAAAAGGCAAGAGAAAAGATTATCCTTAGAGTGTCCAGAAGGAGCACACCCCTACTGATTTATGGTTTTAGTGCCATGAGACCCTGATTGGACTTTTGATGTCCAGATCTATTAAATAGTAAGTCTATGTGTTTCAGCTACTAATTTTGTGATGATTTGTTATAGCAGCAATAGAAAGTGAATACACTACCCAAAGTAGTTTAAAGTACAGGTGGACTGCTATTTTCTCTACATTTAAATTGTTGATTATTCTTGAAATGACTATAAACTCATATTTGTCCTTATTTTAATAATGAACTCTCTAAAACACACAAAATGAAATAATCTGTTATTGAGACTATTTTAACCCAGTAAGTTGCTGAATTTCACTATTGTCTCTAGGATCTGCTGTTGAATACTTGCATTGTATGTGTGTGTATAATTTAAAATAGAATTGTATCTGTTAATAAAGTATTTAATGTTTTTATTTTACTTATCTTGTTTATTTTATCTTAATCATGTATTTCATCTCCAAGACATCTCTCATGTGAAAGATGACCACAATGCATAATTAAGGGATGACTTTATTCAGGCTATTGCAATAGGAAAAATATTCATTAATGCAGAATGTCTCAAAGAAGGAGAAAACTTGGGGTCTTACGAAGGCAACTAAATAAGGCCATCAGGAAAAAGGATGAGCGTGAGTCTTACGGGAGTCACAATCTGGGGTGGAGGTGGGTTTTATACTGAATAAAAAAAGGTGGTTCTTTGTGGTTTAGTTGTTTCCAGGACCATAAAGGGATAGAGAGACTCCTTAACCATTTCTGCTTTCTGGGGATAGAGGGTTCAGAATGTTCAGTATTTTACACTGAAGATAGAATATCTCAGAGAACAGGGATTGGTAGCATTGTCAATAAATAATTAGCAGACAGCAGCAAACAATACAATTAATTAGTATGTTAAAGAGAATAATAATAATAATCACTAATGCTACCAGACCTATTTAATTTTGCCTTCATTTACTCAATAAAAATATTTGTGTATAAATAAAAATTATCCTTAAGTTATTTTCACAATGAATTAAAACTTACCAATCAATACTAAGCCTTTTAATTAATTAAAAATTTATTATGTCACTACTTAGTGCCTAGGCATGTAAGATACACAGACATTTACTCTCCAAGAGCTCATATTTTAATGCACATACTATGCAAAACAATTTAATCTGTGAATACAGGTCCATCTATGAGACAAAATGGAATGTAAGTTATTTGCCTAATTGAATAAACCTAGCTCTACCCTTCCTCACTGTGCAAATAAATTGTTTGAAAAATCTGTAGAGCAAATTATGTGCACCTTGAGCTATGTTTTTTTTTTTTTAAAGATTTTATTTATTTATTTGACAGAGATAGAGACAGCCAGCGAGAGAGGGAACACAAGCAGGGGGAGTGGGAGAGGAAGAAGCAGGCTCATAGCAGAGGAGCCTGACGTGGGGCTCGATCCCATAATGCCGGGATCACGCCCTGAGCCGAAGGCAGACGCTTAACCGCTGTGCCACCCAGGCGCCCCTTGAGCTATGTTCTAATAGAGAAAAGACAGTATCTTAAAAACACAAAATAGAGAAATTCAAATTAATGTATACCATGTCTTCCAGCCATAAGTGTACTAAAGATAATTCACTTTAAATGTAAATATTCTTGTTTCCTCCCTCTGGTAAGTTTGATGCTATGTTAGCTGATGTGATAGAATGTAATTTTGTAGAAGTGTGAAAGAAATCTGCATTACAATTGGTTGCAATAAATTACTTATTTTTTTTCTCTTAGGGAGGTATGATGCATCTATTTATCATAATGCATTATAAGTATTTATAGAAGGCTAAATCGCAGAGCTTTTGTCCACATGTACCAATGCCTTGGCAAGAAAAGTTATTTTCCCTCATTAATTGCCTTAGAAAGGAGATATGCCATCCAAATCTGTTTCTTTTAACATTTTGTATTTTTCCATAATGGTTTTCACGATGTCAATTGGAACCAATGCTGTGATAAAGTCATTTTCATAATATTTTACACACCTTCTTGCCATAACTTTTTAAACTTTTATGTCTGAAAAATTGTCTGTAATGTACTCTGTGTTCAGAGAAAGTGAAAACGAAAATGATGATAAAAGTTTCTCTGATAAGAAAAACAAAAGTTAGGATTAGGATACAACCAAGAATTCACCTAAATTTAAACGTGTTGTTACACAAATAGACTCCACACATGAGAGCGACATTTGAAATTGAAGCAGCAGCTCAATATAAAGATTATGATTGACCTAATGGAACAATAATTAAGACTGGCTGTTCACTGCAAAGTAAAGCAGATTTTCTTGTAGAAACAACCCTGACATACTCTTGCAGTTTAGCATCTAGGTGCATAGTATGACTGAAAAGTGCCTTTATTCCTGTGGTTTCCAGACACAACATCTTAACAAGTATAATAGCGGAATTTCAGGTTAATGGAAGAGATCGAGAAAATTAAAAAGTATAATTAAACAATAAATAGACTTTTTACAACTATATTTTTTTGTTTTTTAAATTCTAATTCCAGGTACAGTTAACATAGGGTGTTATATTAGTCTCAGGTGTACAGTATAGCAATTCAACAATTCTATACATCACCCAGTGCTCATCATGACAAGTGCGCTGCCTAATCCTCATCACCTATTTCACCGATCCCCCCACTCCTCTCCCTTCTGGTAACCATCAGTTTGTTCTCTACAGTTAAGAGTCTGATTCTCGGTTTGTCCCTCTCTTTTTCCTTTGCTCATTTGTTTCATTTCTTAAATTCCACATGTGAATGAAATCATATGGCATTTGTCTTTCTCTGACTGATTTGTTTTACTTGGCATTATACTCTATAGCTCCATCCATGTTGTTGCAAATGGCAAAATTCTATTTTTCTTTATAGCTGAATAATATTCCTCTGTGTGTGTGTGTGTGTGTGTGTGTGTGTGTGTGTGTGTATACCACATGTTCTTTATCCATCCATCTATCAATGGTCACTTGGGCTGCTTCCATAGTTTGGCTATTGTAAATAATGCAGCTATAAACATTGGGGTGCATGTATCCCTTCAAATTAGTGTTTTTGTATTTTTTGGGTAAATAGTAGTGCAATTACAAGATCATTGTTCTCTTTTTAACTTTTTGATGAACCTCCATACTGTATTCCAGAATGGCTGCACCAGTTTGCATTCCCAACAGTGCAAGAGGGCTCCTTTCTCTCCACATCCCCACCAACACCTGTTGTTTCTTATGTTTTTGATTTCAGCCATTCTGACAGGTGTGAGGTAATATCTCATTGTAGGTTTTTTTGTTTTGTTTTGTTTTTTTGTTTTTTTCGTTTGGAGCCACACTTTTTTTCATTTAAAATTTTCATTATGTTATGTTAGTCACCATACAGTTACATCATTAGTTTTTGATGTAGTGTTCCATGATTCATTGTTTGCGTATAACACCCTGTGCTCCACGCAATATGTGCCCTCCTTAATACCCATCAATGGGCTAGCCCATCCCCCCCCCCGAAACCCTGAGTTTGTTTCCCAGAGTCCATAGTCTCTCATGGTTCATTCCCCCTTCATTCTTCCCTTCCTTCTCCTACCTATCTCCCTGCTATTCCTTATGTTCCACAAATTAGTGAAACCATATGATAATTGCCTTTCTCTGCTTGACTTATTTCACTTAGCATAATCTCCTCCATTACTGTTCAACATAGTACTAGAAGTTCTGGCAACAGCAACCAGACAACAAAAAAGAATAAGAGGTATTCAAATCGGCAAAGAAGAAGTCAAACTCTCTCTTCGCAGATGACATGATACTTTATATGGAAAACCCAAAAGACTCCACCCCCAAATTACTAGAACACATACAACAATTCAGTAATGTGGCAGGATACAAAATCAATGCTCAGAAATCAGTTGCATTTCTATACACGAACAATGAGACTGAAGAAAGAGAAATTAGGGAATCGATTCCATTTACAATAGCACCAAAAACCGTTAAGATATATCGGAATAAACTTAACCAGAGAGGTAAAGGTTCTCTACTCTAGAAACTACAGAACACTGATGAAAAACATTAAAGAAGACACAAAAAGATGGAAAAACATTCCATGCTCTTGGATTGGAAGGATAAACATAGTTAAAATGTCTATGCTACCCAGAGCAATCTACACTTTCAATACCATCCTGATCAAAATACCAATGACATTTTTCAAAGACCTGGAACAAACAATCCTAAAATTTGTGTGGAACCAGAAAAGACCCCGAATTGCCAAGGAAATGTTGAAAAAGGAAAACAAAGCTGGGGGCATCACGTTGCCTGATTTCAAGCTATACTACAAAGTTGTGATCACCAAGACAGCATGGTACTGGCACAAAAACAGACAGACACATAGACCAACGGAACAGAATAGAGACTCCAGAAATGGACCCTTGACTTTATGGTCATTGTAGTTTTGATTTGCATTTCCCTGATGAGGAGTGATGTTGAGCATCTTTTCATGTGTCTGTTGGCCATCTGGATATCTTCTTTGGAGACATGTCTGTTCATGTCTTCTGCCCATTTTTAATTGGATGATTTGTTTTGGGGGGGTTGAGTTGTGTCAGTTCTTTATATATTTTGGGTACTAACCCTTTATCAGGTATGTCATTTGCAAATATCTTCTCCCATTCAGTAGGTTGCCTTTTAGTTTTGTTGATTATTTCCTTCACTGTGCAGAAGGTTTTTATTTTGATATAGTCAAGATAGCTTATTTTTGCTTTTATTTCTCTTGCCTGAGGAAACATATCTAGAAAAATGTTGCCATAGCTAATGTTAAAAACATTACTGCCTGTGCTCTCTTTTAGGATTTTATGGTTTCAGGTCTGACATTTAGGTCTTTAATCCATTTTGAGTTTATTTTCATATATGGTGTAAGAAAGTGGTCCAGTTTCATTGTTTTGTATGTAGCTGATCAAGGTTCCCAACACCATTTGTTGAAGAGACTGTCTTTTTCCTATTGGATATTCTTTCCTGCTTTATCAAAGATTAATTGACCATATAATTGTGGATTTATTTCTGGGTCTTCTAGTCTGTTCCACTGATCTGTGTCTGTTTTTGTGCCGGTACCACACTGTTTTGATTACTACAACTTTGTAATATAACTTAAAATCTGGAACTGTGATACCTCCACTTTGCTTTGCTCTTCCAAAATTCTTTTGCTGTTCGAGGTCTTTCATGGTTCCATATAAATTTTGGGATTATTCTAGTTCTGTGAAAAGTGCTGTTGGTATTTTGATAGGGATCGCATTAAATCTGTAGATTGCTTTGGGTAGTATTGCCTTAACAATATTTGTTCTTCTAATCCATGAGCATAGAATGTCTATTTCTTTCTGTCATCTTCAATTTCTTTCATTAATATTTTCAGTGTACCTGTCTTTCATCTCTGGTTAGTTTTATTCCTAGGTACCTCATTATTTTGGGTGCAATTATAAATGGGATTGTTTTCCTACTTTCCCTTTCTCTCCTTCATTATTAGTGTATGGAAACACAACAGATTTCTGCACATTGATTTTGTATCCTACAACTTTATGAAATTCATTTATTGGTTCTAGTAGTTTTTTGGTGGAGTCTTTTGGGTTTTCTCTATATAGTATCATGTCATCTTCAAATAGTGAAAATTTTACTTCTTCCTTACCAATTTGGATGCCTTTTATTTTTTTGTTGTCTGATTGCTATGGCTACGACTTCCAGTACAATGTTGAATAAAAGGAGTGAGAGGAGATATCCTTGTCTTGTTCCTGACCTTAGGGGGAAAGCTCTGTTTTTCCCTACTGAGAATAACGTTCACTGTGGGTTTTTCATTTAAGACTTATTATGTTGAGGTATGTTCTCTTGAAACCTACTTTGTTGAGGGCTTTATTCATGAATGGATGTTGTACTTTGTCAAATGCTTTTTCTGTGTCTACTGAAATGATGATATGGTTTTTATCCTTTCTCTATTGATGTAATATATCATGTTGATTGATTTGCGAATACTGAACCACACTTGCATCCCAGGAATAAATCGCACTTGGTTGTGGTTAATGATTTTTTTTTTTAAATATATTGTTGGATTCAATTTGCTAGTGTTTTGTTGAGGACTTTTGCATCTATGTTTATCAGAGATATTGGTCTGTAGTTCTCTTTTTTTGTGGTATCTTTATCTGGTTTTGGTATCAGGGTGATTCTGGCCTCATACAATGAATTTGGAAGTT
This sequence comes from Ursus maritimus, assembly GCF_017311325.1. Taxonomy (NCBI): domain Eukaryota; kingdom Metazoa; phylum Chordata; class Mammalia; order Carnivora; family Ursidae; genus Ursus; species Ursus maritimus. Next base: position 13,630,896 of record NW_024427107.1, read on the forward strand.
CTCCTATTTTTTGGAATAATTGGAGAAGAATAGGCATTAATTCTTCTTTAAAGGTTTGGTAGTATTCACCTGTGAAGTCATCTGTTCCTGTACTTTTGTTTTTTGGGAGTTTTTTGATTACTGATTTGATCTCCTTGCTGATAATCAGTCTATTCCAATTTTCTATTTTTCCTTCCTTCAGTTTGGTAGGTTGTGTTTCTAGGAATTTATCCATTTCTTCTAGGTTGTCTAATTATTGACATATGGTTTTTCATAATATTCTCTTACAATTGTTTGTATTTCTGTGGTGTTGGTTGGTATTTCTCCACTTTCAATTGTGATTTTGTTTGAGTCCTTCCTTTTTTTTTTTTTTTTAATGACTCTGGGTAGAGGTACATCAATTTTGTTGCTCTTTTGAAAAAAAAAATCTCATGATTTCATTGATCTATTTTTTTTTAAGTTTCTACATCATTTATTTCTGTTCTAATTTTTATTATTTCCTTCCGTCTGCTGGTTTTAGGTTTTGTTTGCTGTTCTTTTCTTAGCTCATTTAGATGTAAGCTTAGGTTGTTTATTTGAGATTTTTCTTGCTTCTTAAGGTAGGCTTATATTGCTACAAACTACCTCTTAGAACAGCTTTTGCAGCACCTGAATGATTCTGGACCATTGTTTTGGACCATTTTGTTTGTTTCCATGTAATTTTTTTATTTCTCACATGATTTCTTGGTTGACCTATTCCTTGTTTAGTAGCATGTTATTTAATCTCCATGTATTTGTGGTCTCTCCAGATTTTTTTTCTTGTGGTTGATTTCTAGTTTCATAGCATTGTGGTCAGAAACTATGCATGGTTTAAATTCAATCTTCTTGGATTTGTTGAGGCTTGTTTTGTGGTCTAATATGTGATCTATTCTGGAGACTGTTCCATGTACACTTGAAAAGAATGTGCATTCTACATTGCTTTAGGATGGAATGTTCTGAGTCCATCTGGTCTAGTGAGTCATTTAAAGTCACTGTTTCTTTGTTGATTTTCTATTTGGATGATCTGTCCACTGATTTAAGTGAGGTGTTAAAGTCCCCTACTATTATTGTATTACTATCAATTAGTTTCTTTATGTTTGTTATTAGCTGTTTTATGTATTTGGGTGTTCCCATGCTGGGTGCACAAACGTTTACAATTGTTTTATCTTGTTGGATTGTCCCTTTTATAATTGTCATTTAGTGTCCTTCTTCGTCTCTTTTTACAGTTTCTGTTTTAAAGATTTATTTTTAATTTATTTGAGAAACAGAGAGAGAGCAGGGGGAGGGGTAGCTGGAGAGGGAGAGAATCTTCAAGCATACTCCTAACTGAGCACAGAGCCCAACTTCGGGCTTGATCCCAAGACCCTGAGATCATGACCTGAGCTGAAGTCAAGAGTTTGATGCTCAACTGACTGAGCCACCCAGATGCCCCTACAGTCTCTGTTTTAAAGTCTATTTTGTCTGATATAAGTGTTGCTACACGAGGTCTTCTTTGACATCCATTTGTACCATAAATGTTTCTTCATTTCTTCACTTTCAGTCTGCAGGTATCTTTATTTTTTATTTATTTATTTATTTTTTATTATTATGTTATGTTAGTCATGTACTGCATGGAGCACTGGGTGTTATATGCAAAAAATGAATCATGGAACACTACATCAAAAACTAATGATGTACTGTATGGTGCAGTTATCTTTAAGTATGAAATGAGTCTCCTGTAGATAGCATATAGACGGGTTTTTTTTTTTTTTTAAGATTTTATTTATTTATTTGACAAAGACAGACAGTGAGAGGGAACATAAGCAAGGGGAGTGGGAGAGGGAGAAGCAGGCTTCCTGCTGAGCAGGGAGCCCGATGTGGGGCTCAATCCCAGAACCCTGGGATCATGACCTGAGCTGAAGGCAGACGCTTAATGGCTGAGTCACCCAGGCGCCCCAAGGGTCTTGTTTTTTTCTTTATCCACTCCGTCACTCTATGTCTTTTAATTGGAGCACTTAGCCCATTTACATTCAAAGTAATTATTTATAGCTATGTATTTATTGCCATTTTGTTACTTGTTTTGTGGTTGTTTTTGTAGCTTTTCTCTGACCCTTTCTTGTCTTTCTTTCATGGTTTGCTGGTTTTCTTTAGTGATATACTTGGATTCCTTTCTCTTTTTTGTTTGCACATCTATTACTGATTTTTGATTTGTGGTGACCATTAGGTTTGTATATAACATCTTCTGCATACAGCAGTCTATATTAAATTGATGGTCACTTAAGTTCAAATCCATCCATTACTTCTATTCCCCACATTTTAGGTATATGGTGTCATACTTAGTATCCTTTATTTTGTAAATTCCTCGATTGTTTTTTTTTTTACAGGAATACTTATTTTTACTGTTTTTGTGTTTCCTACTTTTCATACTCTCTTCTACAGTTTTTCCATTCCACTCAAAGAGTCCCCTTTAATATTCTATGTAGGACTACTTTACTGATCATGAACTCTTTTAGTTTTTGTTCATCTGAGCAACTTTTTATCTCTCCTATTCTAAATGAAAACCCTGCTGGATAGAGTATTCTTAGCTATCAGTTTTTCCCTGTCAGCCCTTTGAATATATCATGCCACTCTCTTCTGGCTTGCAAGTTTTCTGCCGAAAAATCCACTGATAGCCTTATGGGGTTTCCCTTGTATGTAACCATTTTCTTTTCTGTGTGTTGCTGTTCATATTTTTTCTTTATCACTACTTTTTGACATTTTGATTACTATGTGTCTTCATGTGGACATCCTTTGGTTGACTTTGTTGGGAGATCGCTGTGTCTCCTGGATCTAGATATGTGTTTCCTTCTCCCGATAAGGGAAGTTTTCAGCTATTTTTCAAATAAATTTTCTGCCCCCCTTTCTCAAAGGCAATGATATTTAAATGTAGGGATGGTAAAGAAACCTAAGTGGAAGTTAGGTTTCCACATTCCACTATAAGTGGTAAAATTATTAGTAGAATGTGACAAGTCACATATGTATATCATAATATCCAATGCAACCAATATATAAATTTTGCAAAGAGACACTCAAAATATTACAAATAAACCAAGATGGAATTCTAAAAAAAAATTCAAATAATCTGTAGGACAATAAGAAAAAGGAAATAGAGGAATAAGAACCAGAGAAACATAACAGAACGTATAATGAAATAGCAGACTTAAGCTCAAACATATCAATAATTATTTTAAAGAATTATATTAAAGAATGATGTATATACACTTATGAAGAGACTTAGATTGACAGATGGATTAAAAAAAACACAACCTGACTATACATTGCTTACAAGAAACTCACTTCAAATTCTACAGGCTAGGTAAGTTGAAAATTGAAAGTTGATAAAAAATAATATGCCATGCAAATATTATATATTAAAATATAATGTATATCAATTATATATGCATTATATTAATTATATATGACATATACCTTATGAAATATGTAGTATATGATATCTATTATGGTATATATGGTATATATGTATCATATGTATACATAAGCTATTAAAGGCCTGAATGCAAAGAGAATGAAGGAGCCACATTACTGTGCATCCCTGAATTGGAGTCAGAAGCTCACTTTTGTATAATGCTATAGAATTCAGCAAGCATATCCAAAAACACTCTCATTGGCTCCTCCAAATACATCTAACTGAGCCTCTCCAGTTAATAGGCATGTCTAACTGGTCCTTTCCCAAAAAGGCACCTGGGGAATGTCACTGGCTGGCATTTCAGGTGCCACGGCCACTTTAGGAGTTGTCAGAGTTTGACATGTGGAGCAAAAGGAAACTCTGCAGGGCTGGGGGTGAGAGGTGAGCAAGACAGAAAATGGTGCCCAAGGCAAGCTGGCAACAGGGAAGAAGCTAAAATGAGAAAACATGATTCTGAAAGCTTGACCTGGAAAGACTGAGACCAAGGGTGGATTTCTTTTATGAGATGTTGGTATAGAAACCCAAGGGCAGAAGAAAAGCTATTAAGAGTTCAGCTGGAGGGATAAGAGGATTCCCATTTTGCCAAAAAATGAAATGAAGTGACTTGCCTAAAATCACACTATAATTGGTAGAGTCAGAATTGGAATTTAGGGTTTCTGACTCAAGTACATGTTCTTTAATAGCATATGACTTCTTTAAAGAGAGACTTTTTAGGGAATAGGACATTTGAGGAATTACTCCCTGGAAGTAATGACATATTACTTTCCTTTAGTAAGCCTAATTAACAAAATTGTAACTGAGGTATTTTTCTCAACAGAGCCTGTCTTATATATGTCAAAATGTCTTTTTAGTACTTTTTGTGCCATGGAGGTGAACCTTGGCATTTTTCTGGCAACAATACATGAGCTGGAAGAATCCCTTCACTCTTAACCACCATCCCATCTCCCATCTTTCATAGGTCCTCCTGCAAGTTATAGCCTTTCTGACACTTGCAACGGGCAGTCTAATACAGGCATCATGACTTTTTAAAATTCCATCAAGCTTTTAATCCTTAGACTAATTTGTTTTAACTGTGACCATATCATGTAAACAAGAAGTAGTTTAAAGAAGAAAGAATATTATTAATATTGTGTCCTTCATTTAATTAGTGGGCAATTCCTGTTACTAAAAAACAAACTAAAAAGAAATCTATTCTTGAGCTTACTGTTTCCACCTAGTGGAGTATAATTTTAAAATCCCGAGGAGGGTGCTAACCCTCTTATAGCATTCAGAAAAAGATCTAGTATGTTGTATTCTTTAGAACAATAAAGGATGTCTTAGTATGGGCATTAGCTCCAAAGATGGCATGTATGACTACAGTAGTGTTATCTAATAATCAGTGTCAATTATTTCTACCTGATTTCAGATTCCATGTGACTTGGCAAGAATATAAACGTAACAAGGGAGAAGAAGAGTAGAAAATACTATTATTTTTGTATTCAGCATTTATTGAATTCTTGCTGTGTGCACAGAAGTAAACAGTTGCTGAGGCAGTGCCTGTGTGGGTTTTAAATAAGTCCCAGTGAGTAACTCATAATATAGAAGCATGTTATGCTTTGTTCACATTCAAGACTCAAATCAAAAATCTTTGTGCATCTGGATTTTTATCTACAGTAACCAAGATTGTTAAAATTTTGTAAAATGAAGCAAGTAGACTCAGTAGCAATATGTCTTCTAATCACTCAGATGCTTTGGCAAACAATGGAAAATCATTCACACAGTGCAAAATTATCATTATTCAGCAGATCACATAAGGCGCTTATTCACAACTAAACACATCATACCATAAGAATGAAAATCAGTTGTTTAAGAGCTAACCACTGTTAGATGTTATTATTATTTCACTTTGCATCGGTCAAAGAAATAGAATAGTTTCAACCCATTATCTATTACACATTAGGTGAGGAAATATAGAAAACTAGAAAGAAAGAGGGGGGTAAGATAATGAAGATAATCCCAAGAAGGAAACAGAATCTTGGCAGACACTCAGGGAAGAAACCTACCAGAACACACCAGCTTACTCTGTTCTGATTCCAAAGACCCAACACTGAAAGTCAGAAAAAAATGCACGTGTTCCAAATTAAAGATACACACACAAACAATTACTTACGAATTTAAGGAAAAGTAAGACATATTTGTTTCAAGAGGTGGCTGCAGACTTATTTCATTGAGTTTGCATATTTGAATAGTTAATTAGTAGTTATAGTCATTGATACACACAATACATTGGGAAATGCCTATAATAAAGGCTGTCAGTTAAGGATTACTTAGTGCTAAACGTAAGCTAAATGCATAGACCCAATTTGACCATGTGTCAAAGACACTGTTGTCAATGGTTTGACTATACATTTAATGAAAACAGTGATGAACTAAGACAATAATGCTTCTAAGTATTACATACAATATAGTGATACAAATAGCTTTTTAAACAGTCATATGGATCTTTGCTTCCACATTTTTGTAAAGAGAATTGTTGAGGCTCCTATTCGTTATTTTTTTTCAATGACCCCTTTATAAGTTCCCAAATAATAACTCTCTCTCAAACATTAGTACTGAGAGAAATTTTACTTCTTATGAAGAACGGTGTTTCTTTCTCTTAGAAAATTTGAGGTATCTAAGCTGCTGTTTTAAATTCCCTATGAACTGCGGTGCCTGGATGGCTCAGTCAGTTGAGCATCTGCCTTTGGCTCAGGTCATGATCCCAGGGTCCTGGGATAGAGCCCTGCATCGGGCTCCCTGTTCAATGGGGAGCCTGCTTCTCTCTCTCTGTTCTTCCCCCCAGCTTGTGTGCTCTCTTTCTCTCTCTCTCTGTCTCTCTCTCAAATGAATAAATAAAATCTTAAAAAAAAAGAAACATTAAAAAAATAAATCCCCTATGAACTATGCATTTGTATCCCAAGGATCTAGCATGGTGCAAGACTTAGGGAAGACATTCAAAATATATTTATGAAATGAATGATTGCATTTATTCAGTTAGAAGTTTAGAGCTTTTTATTTTGGTATAGTCCCAAAAGTTTACTTTTTATTTATTTGGTTTCCCTTGCCTGAGGAGACATATCTAGAAAAATATCAAAGAGATCACTTTATGTTTCATTATATTAATGTTTTCTTCTAGGATTTTTATGGTTTCATGTCTCACATTTAAGTCTTTAATCAATTTTGAGTTTATTTTTATGTATGGTGTAAGAAAGTCATCTGGCTTCATTCTTTTGCATATAGCTGTCTAGTTTTCCCAGCACCGTTTGTGAGGAGACTGTCTTCCCCATTGTACGTTCTTGCATATTTGTCATAGATTAATTGACCATATCAACATGCATTCATTTCCGGGCTCTCTATTCTGTTCCACTGATCCATGTGTTTATTTCTGTGCCAGTCCCATACTATTTTGATTGCTACAACACTGTAGTATATTTTGAAATCTAGAATTGTGATACCTCTAGCTTTGTTCTTCTTTCTCAAGATTGCTTTGGCTTTTTGGAGTGTTTTGTGAGTCCATATAAATTTTAGAATTCTTGTTTCTTGAAGTAGTCCTGTATTGCTGTAAACTTCCCTTTTAGAACTGCTTTTGCTGCAGACAGAGAAGACAAAGGGCATATGATTTCACCTACCTGTGGAATCTAAAAAGTAAAACATACAAATACACAATAGATTCTTAAATACAGAGCACATACTGGCAGTTGCCAGAGGGGGGATGGGTGAAATAGATAAAGAGGATTAAGAGGTACAAAATTCCATTTGTAAATTAAGTAGGTCATGAAGAGGAAAAGTACAGCATAGGCAATATTGTCAATAATATTGTAATAATGTTATACGGTGACTATACTTATGATGGTGAGCACTGGGTAATATACAGAATTGCTGAATCAATATGTCATACACCTGATATTAATATAGCACTGTATGTTAATTATACTTCAATTAAAAAAAAAAGTTCAGAGCAATGTTTGGCAATAATCACAGCAATTATATTGGGCCATAATGTTGGTGTAGTTCTTTTTCTAAGTCCTGATTTTCTACTTGTTTCTATTTTACTAGCTTTATTGCCATTTTTGCTTCCAATGGATGCAGCTTATAGTGAAGAAAGATACTCACATGCCTAACAACAATATAAGAGAGAAAGGAAAAAATAAAGCACTTAACAGAGATACAAGCAACATGATACATGAATCCTGAGGAGGAAGCAGTTGTGTCTAACTGGAATTTATTAAGGGAAGAGAAACCTTATAAAGGGAGGAAACACACTGAGCATGCTTTATTGAGCTTTTCTGGAGTCAGTTACTTATCCAATCTGGCTAAGAGGAGAGAGTTTATAAAGACTAGCATTAGGAAATGAAACAAGAAAGATAACTAAAATCAGACTGAGAAGGACTATGAATGCTAATTTAAGATGTTTGGTCATTATACTTCAGGCAATTAGGAGCCACTGAAGCAATCTGAGGGAAAATGTAAAGTCATTATTGCTGTTCCTTAGGAAAATAATGTAAATGACAGTATGAAGGATGATTTGGAGCAATGAGAGACTGAAAGCAAAAGAAACAATTGGTAAGTTTTGCAATAATGTGAGTTGTGGATAATAAGAACCAAGGCAGAGAAAGACAAGTACATATATAAGACAAAATGAAAAAAATACAGTCTACATGACTTGACCACCAATGGGATATGAAACTAGAGCAAGAAGAAATGCTGTAGTGTTACAATGATGCTACTAATGGATACAGAGTTCTAATAAGAGAAAGAGACATTGAAGAGAGGATAGTGACACAGAATATCTCTTAGATATTGAGTGCCATCGTATTTCAGGCAGTGAGTTAGATATCTTCACAATAACTGTACAGTAGAGTGCTTTCCCCCCAAATTATAGCAGAGTTTATCATTTAAGTGCCTTCTCCATAGGCACACAGAGGATAAGTAGTCAGGGCAAATTTTTTTAAATCTTTTTTTAAAATATTTTATTTATTTATTTGACAGAGATAGAGACAGCTAGCGAGAGAGGGAACACAAGCAGGGGGAGTGGGAGAGGAAGAAGCAGGCTCATAGCGGAGGAGCCTGATGTGGGGCTCGATCCCATAATGTTGGGATCACGCCCTGAACCGAAGGCAGACGCTTAACTGCTGTGCCACCGAGGCGCCCCTAGTCAGGGCAAAATTTTAAGCCAGATTTGTTTGAGTCCAAAGGCAATGTTCCTCATTGTTCAATTTAATTTTGAACATGCTGAATATAGGAATAAGTGCAACATCCCTGTCCAGCAAGGGGTTGCAAATATAAGTGTGGTGTCTAAGAGAAGAACCATGCTGGAAATACAGAAATGGAATCATCTGAAGGGTGGTGAAAATTGCAACTGTGGTGCCCACAGTTCCAGTTGGGAAAGTGTGTGAGAGAACACCAAGATGTAACTTTGAGGAAGTTACACCTATAAGATAGGTGAAGGAAGAGAGGTCATAGAGAAGGCTGATAACTTGTAGAACAAAAATGAGGAGATTACAAAGAAGCCAAGAAGTAGCATGTGAAGAAGGAAGGAAAGAAGGAAGGAAGGAAGGAAGGAAGGAAGGAAGGAAGGAAGGAAGGAAGGAAGGAAGGAAGGAAGGAGTGGTCAGCAAGGTCAACTACTACAGAAAGTTATCTTAGTGTCAGATCTGGGAAGAGGCACTTGGACTTTGCAAGTAGGGATTTATTGGAGACTTTGAAAGAGCAGCATGATTCAGGTATCAGAGATTGTTAAACTTAAAAACAAGTCTTCAGAGTACTGGGTGATGAAGATGTAGTAAAGAACTGAAGCTTTTTCATTTGTGATTTTTGTCAGTGATCAAAGAACAGATGGAAAAGAAATACATCATGAAATTTTTTCATTGTGGATTGTTTTGGGTTTTGTTTTCTTTTTTTAGTCAGTATGACAAAGACTTATTGAAGTGTCAGAAGGCAGTGGTGAGAAAGATATAAAAAATAAGAGAAGAGAAAGAGTATGTGAGAGAAGATATATTATACCCTGTGCATTGACTATGTCACCCCTCACATGGCAGGCTGCAGGTAGAGCTGCATGGCCACTAAACAATGGACTCCATAAATTGGAACACTAACTCTCTTTAACTTAAGTGTCATATCTAATTAAGTTTTTCTAGCATGGAAAATGCATCCACTGTGAAAAATGGTGTATCTCAGACATGAGTCACCATTCAGCATATTTATACCATGAGGAAATATTAAAGATGTTTCCTCAAGCAGATGACTGTATTATACACATATTTAATAGCACTTATTTAGACATCAAAGAGTGGAAACCAGCATCTTCTGTTCACCAGAGAAATCTCAATATTTTACCTTTTAAATAAGCAATCATAAAATACATGTCTAGCAGTCAAAAAAGAATTAAGGATCATGACAGAAGACTATCTGTAAGGACCATGAGCTTTTGGTCTAGTTGATGGCAAGTAGTACACACAGTAGCATTAACACACATTTTTGCATAACAAGCAAATGTAACAGAGAAAGCAGAATAGTTTGACTCTGAAAGAAAAGCTACAATGATAACTTTGCAATCAGCAGCTTTGAAATCATGAGAAACGAGAACAGAAAAAGACATGAATAAACAAAGTTAGTAATTGGGGGAGGGACTGAAAAACAAATAAAAGATAGCAAAACAAACATCTCCAAAGAGAAGCCCCAAAGGAACAAAACCATTTTTTTTAAAAGATTTGTCCACTTATGAGAGAGGGAGAGAGAGAAAGGGGGGAGAGGCAGAGGGAGAGAGAGCAAATCTTCAAGCAGACTCCCTACCGAACGCAGAGCCTGACACGGGGCTCCGTTCCAGGACCCTGAGATGGTGACCTGAGCTGAAACCGAGTCGGACACTCAACAGACTGAGCCACCCTAACGTCTATCTTCTCATATAGATACAATAAGAAAAGAAGAAAAGAAAAAAAAATCCCCTTGTGATGACACCTCTTAGGATTTACTCTAACAACCTTCCTATACATCAAATAGCACTGTTAGGTATATTCATCATGCTGTACATTACATCTCTAGTACTATTTATCTTATAGCTGGGAGTTTATACCTTTTGATCACCTTTTAGTTTGGTTAATCTTTTCTACTGTTTTCCTGTTCTCCACTTCATTTATTTCTGCTGTAATCTTTATTATTTCCTTTCTTCTGCTAACTTTAGGCTCAGTATGACCTTTTTTCTAGTTACTAAAGGAGTAGCATTAGGTTGTTTATTTGGGATCTTTCTTGATTCTTAATGTAGATCCTCATAGCTATGAACTTCCCCCTTAGAACTGTTTTTGTTGCATTGCATTAGTTCTGGAATGTGTGTTTTCATCTATCTCAAGAAACCATTTTTATTTTTTCTTTAATTTCTTCTTTGATCCATTGCTTGTTCAGAAGAGTGTTGTTTAATTTGCAGGTGTTTTTGAATTTTCTGGTTTTCCTCGTTATTGATTTCTAGTTTCTTGCCACTCTGGTCAGAGAAGATTCTTGGTATGATTTCAATCTTCTTGAATTTGTCAAGACTTGTTTCATACTCCAACATCTGGTTTATCCTAGAAAATGTTCCAAGTGTGCCTGAGATGAATGGATGTTCTGCTGGTGATGGATAGAATGCTCCATGTATATGCCTAATAGGTCCATTTTGTCTACAGTATTGTTCAAATCCACTGTCTTTTTTAAAAATTTTATTTATTTGAGAGAAGAGATAGAGACAGAGAGAGCATGAGTAGGAGAAGGGGCAGAGGGAGAAGCAGACTCCCCACTGAGCAGGGAGCCTGACGCAGGGCTCAATTCCAGGACTCCAGGATCATGACCTGAGCCAAAGGCTGACACTTAACCAGCTGAGCCACCCAGGCATCCCCCACTGTGTCTTTACTGATTGTCTATCTGGATGATCTATTTATTGTTGAAAATGTGGTATTAAAGTTCTCAACTATTACTGTATTACAGTTTATTTCTCTTTTTAGCTCTGTTAGTTTTTGCTTTATATATTTGGGTGTTCTAATGTTGGGTGCATAAATATTTATAATTGCTGTATCTTCGATGTACATCCTTCTTTATCATATATAATGACCTTCTTTGTTTCTTTTTGCCATTTTTAGCTTTTTAAAAAAGTTTTATTTATTTTGAGACAGAGAGTGAGCATGAGAGAGGGGAAAGGGCAGAGGGAGGAGAAGAAGCAGGCTCTCCACTAAGCAGGGAGCCTGATGAATGCGGGCTCAACCCCAGCACCCTGGGATCATGACTTAAGCTGAAGGCAGATGCTTAACTGACTGAGCCACCCAGGCACCCCATCATTTTTAGCTTAAAGACTATTTAGTCTGATAAAAGTATAGATATCCCTGCCTTTTTTTTTTTTTTTGTTACCATTTGCTTGAAATGTCTTTTTCCATCCCTTCCCTCTCAGTGTACATATGTCTTTAAGGCTTAAGTGAGTCTCTTATGGGCAGCATATTGTTGGATCTTATTTTGTTTGTTTTTAGAGAAAGGCAGACAGAGGGAGAGACAGACAGAATCTTAAACAGGCTCCATTCCCAGTATAGAGCCTGATGTGGGACTCAGTCTCACAACCCTGAGATTATGACCTGTGCTGAAATCAAGAGTTAGACGCTTAACTGACTGAGCCACCCAGGCACGACTATTTGTTTTAATCACTTAGCCATTCTATGTCTTTTAATTGGAGAATTTAATCTGTTCACATTTAAAGTAATTATTGGTAAGTAAAGACTTACTACTGTCATTTTGTTAATTGTTTTCTGGTTGTTTTGTAGATCTATTGTTCCTTGTGTCTTATCCTGTTGCCTTTTTTATGTGTTTTAATGTCTTTTGGTATCACTAAGCTTTGACAGGGAAGCTAACCAGGCAGTGTATGGACTGCAGTTGTCACACAAGCAGCGGCTTGAAATGACCTTACACAGCAGGGCTTATTTTCTTGTATTTTTGCCGTTTTATGAGAAAAATATGCCAGTTAGCCGGATAATCCTAGACCCCGGGTGAGGGACATGTGGAAATGACCCATTCCACTGATTGCAGCCTGAAGTTCAGTTCCTGCCAACCCACTAACTTAGGAGGGGAAAACCAATGCTTATTGTTGTAAGCCACCGAAGTTTTGAAGTTATTTTTAGTGTAGCAGTAACTGATAGATTCCACACTTGTACATGATGAAGAACAGACTGCCTATGATAAACTAAATAAGACATTTAGGAGAAGGAATATAAAGAAGTCAGAGAGTTCTGTTGCCGTGTGTGTGTGTGTGCGTGCGCGCGTGCACGTTGGAAAATTTGGAATGAGGCAAGGGCAGAGCAACTGAATATACTAATTTGAAAAGTTTATATTTAATTGGAGGAATCTATGGGGAAAAAGAATGAAATAATAGAAATATTGTGTTTAAAGTGAAGTTGAGTAAGATGAGGACAGAAAGTACAGGATGCAGAAATAAATCTTTTTTAATTTGGAATTTTAATTATGCACATAAATAGCAACATGAGAATGAGGAGTTCTAAGGCTAGACATTATCTCTAGGTGAAAGGATTTCTGATTAGACCACTTGTAGTATGGCAAACCAAATAACAAGAAGCCTCGTATAGTTTGTCCTGAAGAAGAAAGCCAATTTACTACATTCAGTACTGATTTCTCTGCCATTTTTCTGTAGAAATATTGGTTTACTGCATGGAGTTTCCAGTGTTTACCTATAACTGATTAAAATGGGCAGAGCATGGAGCATTCTATTTATTTCCAGGTGAATTCTTCACATTTCTTGGCTTTTGAAAGTTCTTCTTCCACAAATCTTCCATGACTATTTATCCAAAATAAAATATTTTTAAAGGAACATTACAATGCTCAAGAAAAAGGATTATAACTCACTATCTTTCTTTGGCAAAACCCAGAGATCCAACGTTATGGCATGTATTTCATGTATTATTCTAAAAATGACCCTGCCTAAATGATACTCTCATTCCATACATATATTTTAATAGCACAGTAAATTTCTGGCACCATTATAAAAACCAAACAACAGTAACCAAGCAACAGTATTGTAAAAGACATTAGCCATTTATGTTAACTAAACAACCAAATGTTTCAAGCAGTGTGTGCCAAAGTGCTACCAGGTTAATGCTAAGCCTTTTGTAGATAACAAGCCCAAGTTGGCTGAGAACCTGGAGAGAAAAGTCCAAAACATTAGAGTTAAGTCCTGAGTCCCTTGTGGAATACAGCTAGATGTTGGCTCAAATTTGAATTTATCTCTTGGGTATTTCGATAGGAATGACATTTGGCCTGGACTAGATATTTAGGATCCTCTACAAATTAGAATAGGTCTCTTATAATAGGAAGACAATTCTTGGGGACAGGACTGTCCATTGAAAACAAGTCTGTATCTACACAGGATCTTGGGAGGTAGGAATCCTAAATTCAGTTCCTACCTCCCAAGATCCTGTGTAGATACAGACTTGTTTTCAATGGACAGTCCTGTCCCCAAGAATTGTCTTCCTATTATAAGAGACCTATTCTAATTTGTAGAGGATCCTAAATATCTAGTCCAGGCCAAATGTCATTCCTATCGAAATACCCAAGAGATAAATTCAAATTTGAGCCAACATCTAGCTGTATTCCACAAGGGACTCAGGACTTAACTCTAATGTTTTGGACTTTTCTCTCCAGGTTCTCAGCCAACTTGGGCTTGTTATCTACAAAAGGCTTAGCATTAACCTGGTAGCACTTTGGCACACACTGCTTGAAACATTTGGTTGTTTAGTTAACATAAATGGCTAATGTCTTTTACAATACTGTTGCTTGGTTACTGTTGTTTGGTTTTTATAATGGTGCCAGAAATTTACTGTGCTATTAAAATATATGTATGGAATGAGAGTATCATTTAGGCAGGGTCATTTTTAGAATAATACATGAAATACATGCCATAACGTTGGATCTCTGGGTTTTGCCAAAGAAAGATAGTGAGTTATAATCCTTTTTCTTGAGCATTGTAATGTTCCTTTAAAAATATTTTATTTTGGATAAATAGTCATGGAAGATTTGTGGAAGAAGAACTTTCAAAAGCCAAGAAATGTGAAGAATTCACCTGGAAATAAATAGAATGCTCCATGCTCTGCCCATTTTAATCAGTTATAGGTAAACACTGGAAACTCCATGCAGTAAACCAATATTTCTACAGAAAAATGGCAGAGAAATCAGTACTGAATGTAGTAAATTGGCTTTCTTCTTCAGGACAAACTATACGAGGCTTCTTGTTATTTGGTTTGCCATACTACAAGTGGTCTAATCAGAAATCCTTTCACCTAGAGATAATGTCTAGCCTTAGAACTCCTCATTCTCATGTTGCTATTTATGTGCATAATTAAAATTCCAAATTAAAAAAGATTTATTTCTGCATCCTGTACTTTCTGTCCTCATCTTACTCAACTTCACTTTAAACACAATATTTCTATTATTTCATTCTTTTTCCCCATAGATTCCTCCAATTAAATATAAACTTTTCAAATTAGTATATTCAGTTGCTCTGCCCTTGCCTCATTCCAAATTTTCCAACGTGCACGCGCGCACGCACACACACACACACGGCAACAGAACTCTCTGACTTCTTTATATTCCTTCTCCTAAATGTCTTATTTAGTTTATCATAGGCAGTCTGTTCTTCATCATGTACAAGTGTGGAATCTATCAGTTACTGCGCCCCTGCAGTTCTGGCTCTTTTTCTAGGAGCCCTGTCAGTCTCTTATGACCTCATAGAAACACCCTGGCCATACCTTTATACTGTGTGCTCTCAACACTATTTAGAGAGAAACAGAAAAAGATATCTTTGGAGTTATCAATCCTAATATTCCTTGCCCCTGACCAACCTGGTTATGCTACATTAGGAATGTCAGCTATTTTTCGTCCTGATTAGAATGCAATTACTGGTCTAGCTTAAAATAGCTTATTTAATCAGGTACAGTTTCATGATTTTCTCCCTTTCCATTTATGTTCACATTTGTAAACACTAAGCATATTATTAAAAGATGTTAAATTAATAGGACATGATAATCTTGATAAAAGCATATAATTATATGTTATAACCTACAGATAGAGGCCACCTAAACCTTTCTGACCAACTCCCGGGCTCCAGATTCCCATACAGGCTGTTTCAGAAGTCCAGGTACTGATTGTCAGTGCTGTAGAGTGAGGTCAATACAGCTGGGTCCTATCGCTGATGAGAAGCACAGCAGAGACCTTGGACAAGTTACTCAGCCTTGATACATAAATTGGGACTCATGTGATAGAATTGCTGAGAGCACTGAATAAGATAACATGCAAATGATTTAAGACAACATAGAGTAAGTCATTAGTAGACGCTATTAAAATATTATGGGTTAGTTGAACTTCCATATTTTAACCTTTTCATTTAAAATGAACAAGTTAGACTGAAAGATAAATTTAGGTCCTTCTATTGCTACAAGCCTACAAATCTAATATACTTCCTACTGGGTTGCACCAAGAGTAGAAAGAGTTTCTACTTTCGTATTCTTACCAAAGACAGTGTTACCTGAATGAATTTTGTAACATACAAAAAAAAACAAAACACAACAAAAAATGTTGATTGTTCACTATCAAGATATGTGCCTGAGTGATCCTCATAACCCTCGGAGCCAAGTCTTATGAATTCCAAGCCAGTGGTATTTTTAATATGCAGCTCATATCCTGCTGTCCCTCATTTTTCTAAATCTCAGTTACACATTTCCTTTCCTTTTGCAGGAATCATGTCCATGTTGGTGGAGGTGTTTATGATAACCACTCTCCTTTGCTTGTATCATAACAATTGCCTTTTGTCATTTAATCTATTTTTAATTATCAATTCAACAAACATTTAATGAAGACCCCCTTATCTTAGACATAAGTGGGCACAAGAGAGTGAAAAAGCAAAATCCCAGTGCAGCATCAGTTTTAGCTACAGCTGTTATAGCTGGAGGGGATTCTGTATAAAGAGAAACATAAAAAAAGATACAGTAAGAGATTTCTGAGTGACAGCAAAAGGTGTTTTTCTCTTCCCTCCAAAATTGCTACCAAAAAAGTCACTGAAAGTATTCTCTGGTACTGAAGTCCAACTGCAAAAGGGACAATTGCAAATTAGCAGAATATTGTATTTGGGACACTTTCACAGATTTATGAAAAAACAAATCAGAATATTTGCAAATCTACAGCAATATGATTATAGCTGGTATGTGTTTATTTATTTAGCCACATGACCAAGCTCAGCTGGTACCACTGCTGCAGAGGTGAGCTATCTAGCTGCGCCTTGATCAATTGCCAGTCCTAAGAATCACATTGTGTTGTGAAACTGGGAACTAAGCAGCCATCCTGAGACCACAGGAGGAGGCAGCTGCTGAACAAGATTAGTCTACACCCTATGAATATGGAAAAAAAAATAGAGAGATTTTGGTCCTTAGTGACATAATGGAGTCAATGGCATTACCTAACCAGGGTACTGACAGTTAGATAAATTGGCTCCCATTGTATCCCCCGTCCCACGTTATTTTATTCATGTTTCAAAATCAGAGGAGACTGAATCCAATCGGTTTGCCTTAGGCCCCACGTTCATGCCTTGGCGGAGGGAAGGCAGGCCATCTCAACTGAAGTGACCACCCCATTGCATCATTGTCTTTTTTGGCTTTCCTCAAAAAGAACATGGCAATGGGAATGCTTTAACAGAAGATAGGAGAATAGATGCTTAAGAGTCACAAAACCAAGTGTTTATTACATGAAAAGTCTATTTTTTCCCCCAAGCATATTCTTTATATAAACTAAGCACTCTGCATAAATCTTTATTAATTGAATTTCAATTAAATCAAAATTACATTTTTAAAAGATTTATTTATTTTTAATGGGGGAGGGACAGAGGGAGAGAGAATCCTGAAACAGACTCCCCACCAGTGGGGAAACCTGACACAGGGCTCGATCCCAGGACCCTGAGATCATGACCTGAGCTGAAATCAAGAGTCAGCCACTCAACTAACTGAGCAACTCAGGCACCCTCAAAATTACATTTTTATGGGAGGATTTTAGGTATTCGAAATACCTTGGAAAATTACTTAAGTTCTATCCAGATTTTTTTTTTAAAGATTTTATTTATTTATTTGACAGAGAGAGACAGCCAGCGAGAGAGGGAACACAAGCAGGGGGAGTGGGAGAGGAAGAAGCAGGCTCCTAGCAGAGAAGCCTGATGTGGGGCTCGATCCCAGAACGCCGGGATCACGCCCTGAGCCGAAGGCAGACGCTTAACGACTGTGCCACCCAGGCGCCCCCCCATCCAGATTTTTTCTAACACACGTGATTATCCTCATATACATTTGAATTTGAAAATATGACTGCATTTTTCGGAAGTTATATAAGTTGAATAAAATTCCACCATCCAAGTTAGAAGGTGTTTTTGAATGGCATTTGAATACTGTCATAAATACATTCCATTTAAAGTAAACCTACAATATACTCTGCTAAAAACATATAAAAGCAAAACTTTCATATTTAAAGTAGATTGTGTGAGGAAAAGGGAGGTGAGGTTTCCTTCCTTCCATTATTTCCAATACACTTTACTAATAGTAGATAGTAACTGAAAAGTAATGAGAGATACAAGCAATGATGAAGTCAACACGGCCAGGGATTAGGTCAATGGATTTATAAGTTTTTTTACGAACTTGAGGAACTTAA
Organism: Ursus maritimus; assembly: GCF_017311325.1. NCBI lineage: Eukaryota > Metazoa > Chordata > Mammalia > Carnivora > Ursidae > Ursus > Ursus maritimus. Next base: position 13,649,056 of record NW_024427107.1, read on the forward strand.
CCTGAAATACTAGTCCTTGGATATTTAACATAGCTCCTTTTCTTGTAGCAAAATAGACAGGGAACATTGACTGATGATAATAGGAAATGATAAACTCTGCTAAGGAACCTTGGTGATCTGTGTAATTTCCTAGTAAGAATAAGTACAGTCAATGAGGAAAAGGACAGGGCACTGGGAACACCCAGTCCCAAGGGATTAACAATTAGCTGTATTTACAGAGTGTTTACTGTAGGTTAAGCACTGTATGTGCATTATCCGTTTTGATTCTCACAGCCTCCAATAAGTTGAATATTATGATCCCAGTTTACTTAAAAAGATGTTGAGACCCAGCAAGAACAGACAGCTCCCAGTAATTCACCAAAGCAGGATTCCTATGCAGGCCCACCTTCCTTCAAGCCCTTTTTTCCACAACACGCCAGCCCTACCATTGTGACTTGATGGGAAGACTGAGCCTTCCATTAGCTTCTCAAATCTCCTCATAAACACTTAATTACCTGGTGACTAAGCCCAGCATCATGTAACTAAACTGCTGATTGCTGCTTATTTGTGTCACCTTCCACTGCAGTCCCTCTCACTGTAGCTCCTTGGGGAGGTTTCTTTTAGGTAGTCCTAACCCTCTATCTCACTCTGTTTCCATCACTGCTTTCTCTACAAAGAAGACAGATGTGTGCAATTATATTACTATTGTTATTATTATTATTATTAATTCTTAAAACAACTCTGAGGTAACTGGAAGAAGGTTGATTATTCCTAATTTACTGAAGATAGGACAATCTGATGGTGTACATATCCAGCATCCCTGAGTTAGAAAACAATGTCGTTGCTACTTGACCCCGTATCTACTCTTGCTGCCACCTCCTGATGGGGGTCACTGTATTAATTATTCACTCAAGGCACTGGGCAATATTCACAAAGGGGCCATGCTAAAGCTTCAATTTGCAGTTTGTCTCAGACGATACTTTCTAGTCAAGTTTAAATTAAGTGAATTATGCCCTTAAGTTTACTGATTGCTTTTTGCTATTTATTTTGTGAAAAGAACATAAATAAAATATGATACCACCTTGCAACACTTCAAAGAAAACTAAGTGCTTCATTTTCGTTTTTCCTACTGGCTATTCCTTACAATCCATCTGTACTGAGGTTTCAATTTTTTGTCTCTATTTTCTAGACATTAAAAACAGGGCAAAGTGTGCCTACAGTTACAAAAACTATTATAGACCATGAGAGTTTTGAGCTCGCTCATTGCTCCTACTCTTATCTCTCCCAATGTAATATATAAGAGATGGTGTTGACATGTTGCTAAAATCTAAAGACTTTCAATATTCAAAATATTTTAAAATATATTTTTAAATGAGAAATTATACATGGATACCCATATTAATTTTACCCTCAGATATGTATGTTTGAAAACCCAAAAGAACAGAAATAGGATGGAAGGTAAAATCATACATAAAAAGAGTAAGTATAATAGCTAAAATTTAGTACTTAGCTTGTGCCATGAATTTTGATAAGTACTTCTTATGGTACTTATCTTATTAATAATCCCTTGAGATATGGTCTGTATGTTTGTGTCTCCCACCCCCCAAATTTACATGCTGGAATTCTAACACCCAACGTAAAAGTGTTAGAACGTGCGGCCTTTGAGAAGTGATTGGTCGTGAAGGTGGAGTCCTCATATGTATGGGGTGAATGCTCTTATAAAAGAGATCTGACGAAACTCCCTAACCCTTTCCACCACTTAAGGATAGAATGAGAAGTCTGTGACTGGAAGAGGGCCCTCACTCAACCATGCTGGCACCCCGATGGCAGACATCCAGCCACCAGAACCGTGAGAAAGAAATTTCTGCTGTGTATAAGCCACTCAATCTGTGGTATTTTGTTACAGCAGCCCAAATGGACTAAGACATCCCCAAACTTTAGAAGCTTGGTTTATAGAAGAAGAATCTGAGACTGTAAGAGGTTAAAACTTAGCTTTGCTGGTAAGTGGCAAAGCCACAGTTTAAACAAAGGATTTAATTGGACTCTAGGGCCAACGTTCTTAGCCTACTGGCCCTACCACCTCTTTGATAAATGCTGCCTTACATCCACTTCTATAAAAGCTCAAGTTCAAGGGACGCCTGGGTGGCTCAGTCGGTTAAGCGTCTGCCTTCAGCTCAGATCATGATCCCAGGGCTCTGGGATCGAGTTCCTGCATCAGGCTCCTTGCTCAGCAGGGAGCCTGCTTCTCCCTCTGCCTGCCACTCTCCTGGCTTGTGCTCTCTCTCTCTCTCTCTGACAAATAAATAAAATCTTAAAAAACAAAAAACAAAACAAAACAAAAAAACCCTCAAGTTCAACAAAGATTCTATATTGTTCCTGGTACCTACTGTTTTTGCATTGCTACAAGTAACAGTCCTTCTAGCTATTCTTGTATTTTTTTGTCTGTTCAATTTCTTCCATGTTAAGATAGCTCTATATTCTAAGAACTTCTCCCAAAATCTCTCCATGAAATTTTGAAAAAAACAGAACTCCCAGTAGATAGCATTCTTAAGTCATTAACACATATTTATTCATTCATAATCAACTATTGACTTACTGTGCCACACTCAGGTAAGCACTAGGGATACAAAGATGAGTAAGAAGGAATCTCTATTCTCAACTTGATGTCTGGTGAGAATGTGCTAGGCAGTAGACAATTACATAAAATGAGAAACAAGTGTTATAAGGTAAGCATACAAAGAAGGTATCAGAGATTGGAGGCAAGTGCTAGAGAAAAATAATGCTTGAGGGAATCTAGAAAGTCTTCTTTGCTGGGTAAGTGTCACTTGAGCTTATCCTTGCAGGATGGAGTAGAATTAAGCAGAATAATGAAAGAATAACTTCAAAGCATATAAAAAAGTGTGTGTTCTGAACAGTAGATGCTCTCTGCGTATTAATAAAAGGAAGAAAACAGCACATGATGAGTTTTTTTGGATTACTTAGAAATGATGTCTTTGGACTCTGGATATGCTGGACTTACACATGGATAGGTTACTGCCAAATAATGACATCACTGTATGACTCCAGATAAAATGTCTTACATTTTATAAAGTTCCAATTTAAAGATGCCATGTTTATTCATAAAAATAAAACTAATAAAAAACATTGCATACAATGAAATGGATCAATAAATACTGCAGTGATCCTGTTGTCTTCTTCGAAATCTTCTAAGTTACAAAAGTGGATTTCTCACATTTATTAATATTACCAAGACCTCCTCAAGAGAGGTACTGTTATTGATGTTTTTTTAAGTTGTCATTCTCTAGGTTTACTCCCCAACTCTATTCTCATGGGGAGTTTTTTTAAGTTGTCATTCTCTAGGTTTACTCCCCAACTCTATTCTCGCTAGTCTATAGCTAGCGATCAAGGACTATATATATGAGTTAAGTGCAACTTTTATAGAGAGTGATATGCTACACATATCAAGAGAGTGTGACTGGCTTACAAAACATATGGTAATAAGAAGTTTGAGAATGGTACACACATTAATAGCTTTAGCATATGCCACATTTCCCTAGCTCTTTGTAAATTAGTGAGTTATAAATGTATTTGTTTGTCATCACATTTGAAGATGCAGATATCCCCTCTTCTTGAGAATAAGTCAGCTTTAATGAGGCTAGCAGCAAGACATTAAAATAATAATGTAGCCCTTAATTTTACCATGATTCTTCATAGTTGCATGTTATTTTTAATTGTAACAGAAAATGTTGTAGCCTCTAAAAGTACCTTTTTAAGATTTTATTTATTTATTTGAGAGAGAGGGAGGGAGGGAGAGAGAGAAAAGGAGAGAACGGCTGGAGTGAGGGGCAGAGGGAGAGGCAGACTCCCCGCTGAGCAGGGAACCCGACACAGAACTCTATCCCAGGACCCTGGGATCATGACCTGAGCTGAAGGCAGATGCTTAACCGACTGAGTCACCCAGGTGCCCCAAGTACATACCTTTCTTAAAAGATTAATTTACCTTATGGAAATGCTTCTTAAAGATATTAATAGAACCACTGAGATGTTGCCTCAGTGTGTGACACTTTATGAGGCTTTTTCCCACCCTGCCTTCCCTAAGTGGCTCACTGTTGTCCCTTCATTCCCTGGACTGGCCACCACAGTTCTGTTGTTGTGCTGTTTAAAAAAAAGCAGCACAGGTCCTTTCAATTCCTTAGCACATTCTGTGTCACCTTGGAAACTAAATGTATGTATCAGAAATCCCACTCTCCAATCTCAAGCTCATCAAATGCTATAGCCCTGCCCCAATTACAGCACCCACTGCCAAGTGTTTGTCTGAAACGTAGGTGAGTCCTCAGTGTAATGAGGATAATTATTACCTTTTAAGATATTTTAAATGGTTAAACTCTGCTATAATTAATTACAGAGAATTTTCTTATCTGGCAGGGCCAGGGAATGGGGTATCCTGGTTAATGGTTCAATTGAAAGAAAGAGAAAATAAAAGATATTAGTGCTCCTGAGATTCAGTCTGTATGAGATGATTGGATTTTCCCAGAGTGCTCTCCCTCATCCAGAAGACCATGACATTTCACCATCAGATATCTAAATAGCAGCCAAAGAATTTTTAGAATTGTTATCAACCCTGGTTTAAATGGTCTCCCACATTCTTTCCCTCTTCCAATTTATAGGCTTTCCTCAGAGAAAGGGTGTGGGAATGAATTTGCCGCCAGTGACCATATACTGAGCTTAAGACAATGTGAAGCAGTAACAGGAACAGCAGCAGAACTACCATGGGGAGATTAACAATGTCTTTTTCACTTTTCCGTTCATGTGGTATAGGAAGATCTCCTTCTGTGTATTTGTCAAGCTGTACTGAAGTATATTGCTTTTTCCCACTGGTTTAGGTCAAGGACTCCATGTCAAAAATCAAACCAATGTGATCGAAATGCCCCATTCTGGTTAGTAGTGCAAGAGGTAAAGCTTGCTTCTAAATTTAATTTGAACAATATTTCAAGTTTCCTTGCTACCCTGTTCCAGATATGTAATATATTGTTTGAGCACCATTGTTTTTAAAGTATCTATAGAAGTTTTTAAAAATGCTTAAAAGTTTAAGAAACACTATAATGCTGAGCTAAGGTTACAATGAACTGCCTTCCTTACCTAACTGCGTCACTGAGCATGGTGCCCACTTAGGGGAGCTTGATCTCCTCTGGAAGCTGTTGACTTTGTCCGTTTCTTGAAACTTCTCCCGTAACGTCCACTGTAGCATTCACTCTCACCTACTTGGCTGCTACCTGGCTTTTTCAACCTCTTTTGCTCGCTCATTTTCTTCATCTTACCTCTTAAATATTGTTGCCCCTAGGACTTAGTCCTCAGCTCTTTCTTATTCTGTTCTGCTCTCTACTTATGTGACATACTCCTTTCATATAGCTTAAATTATACACAAAAAAGTTCTCAAATCTAATTTGATCTCTATTTCTGGCATCTCTCCTTAGCAGTGTCCCAAATGCAATCACATGCTTTAGCTAAACAGCATAGAACATGGAGTTCTTACCACCCCTCCCTAGCCCTGCCCCTCCATTTATATTCTATAAATCAATTAGTGCATTTTAAGTACCTGGTCATTTAAGTTAGAAACATCCCCATATACTTCAAAACTGATTTGTTACCATGTCTTGTCAGATCATCCCCCAGAATGATTTTGAACCCATTCCCTCTCTGAATTCCCATGAACATTGTGTTACCTTAGGTTTTTGTTTCTTCACTCTGAGTTTATGCTAAAAGCTAAAGCATAAACGAATCTCCCTGTCTCCTATCTGTTCTCTTTCCTATCCATCCTAATGCTGCTTCCAGGATAATTTTTATAGTATAAGGTATTATTTTGTCTGTCCCCTGAGATATTGCTTCCCCACTTTAATGGAACAATGACCAATATGAAAAGTCCTCGAAAACTTGAGCCTTAAATACACACCTAATCTTTATTTCCCCTACAGTAAAAACAAATTACAAGAACCTAACCCATTGATATTAAATCTTATCTATAGACTTCATGCAGCTTCCCAATGCCTCCTGAAAAATGAACTTTAAAATATGGTTTAGGGGCACCTGGGTGGCTCAGTCAGTTAAGCATCTGCCTTCGGCTGCGTTGGGCTCCCTGTCCAGCAGAGAGCCTGCTTCTCCCTCTCCCTCTGTCTGCCACTCTGCCTACTTGTGTTCTCTCTCTGTCAAATAAATAAATTCTTTAAAAAATAAAAATAAAGTATTATGGTTTGGAATTAATTCTTGAGTCCTCACTATCACCATTACTAGTACCTCTCTCTGGGGTCTTTGTCACCAAACTTCGTGATAACAAAATAAGCAACAACAAGGTACCTAGGCTGTATACACTCTATAGACAAAGGATCCAATCCAGAAATGGTCATGGCTTTGCTCATCTCCTCTTGGAATTTTATATCCAATGAAAATATCCTTCAGAGTTGGCGGTGAAATACATTTTCAGATCAACAAAACCTGAGATAACTGATAGTCCATACATGTGCCATGCAAGAAATGCTTAAAGAATATCTTTAGGCCAAAGACAAATGTCTATGGAGCCCTATATCTAAAGGAAGGAATGAAGAACAGCAAAAAGGAAAAAAAAGTTTGCTAAACACAAAAGGCCGATTTTTAATGTCCTAATTTTCCTTATTTTTTAATAATTTATTTAAAAGATTACTGGGAAGTGGTATCAGCAAGATGGCAGAATAGGAGGTCGCAACTTTCATTCATCGTCCCCACCCCAACCATGGAATTGCCAATTTAACAACCATTCATGGACGAAAACAGCTTTATCAGAGCTCTGGAAGCCAAGTGAGAGATCACAGTACACTGGTGGAACACAGAAAGAAGAGCGGAGTTGAAAAGGGTGAAAGCCCAGTACAGTGCAAGACAGAGAGACCCTCCTGGCCAAAGAATTCTCCCCTGCCTTACACGCAGGGAGGACAGTTCCTTTTCACTGCAGAGTAGAATTCCTTGGTTTCAATGTGTGATTGTTTAACTATTCACCCTTTGAAGGACATCAGGGCTCTTTCCTGTTTCGGTCTGTTATCAATAAGCTGCTATGAACATTGGCATATAGGTTTTTGTGTGGACATTTTTTGTTTTCATTCCTATGAAATAAATGCTCAAGTGCATATTCTAGGTCATATGACAATTGCACCTTAATTTTATAAGAAAGAGCCAAGCATTTTCCAGGTGGCTATACTGTTTTACATTCCTACCAGCAATGTATGACTGATCCAATTTCTCTGCATCCTTGTAAGCATTTGGTGTTGCCACTACTTTTTATTTTAGCCATTCTGATAGGTGTACAGAGATACTTTATTGTGGCTTTAATTTGCTTTTTCTGGATGGCTAATTATATTGAGCAACTTTTCATGTGCCTAGTCTCAATATAGGTGTATGTCTTTTTCAGTGAAATGTCTGTTTATATCACTTGCCCATTTCATAACTGGATTGCATGGGATTTTTTACTGTCAGGTTTAAAAGGTTCTTATGTATTCTGGATATCAGTCTTTATCAGATAGGTGGCTTTCAAATATTTTCTCTGAGTCTGTAGCTTGTCTTTTTGTCCTTTTCACAGGGTATTTTGGAAGCAAAAGTTTTTAATTTCGATGAGGTCTGAGCTATTAATTTTTCCCTTTAGGATCATACTTTTTGTGTCAAACCTAAGAGCTCCCTGCCTCATTCTAGATTACTAAGATTTTCTATATCCCTTCTCCTAAAAATTGGATAGTTTTATGTTTTAAATTTAAGTCCATTATCTATTTCAAGTTATCTTTGTATAAGGTGTGACATTTAGATTGAGTTTCCATCCCCCCCACTAGATTTTCCAATTGCTCTAGCTTTTGCACCTTTCTGACAAATCAATTGTGTGGGTCTGTTTCTGGGTTCTCAATCAAGCACTGAATCAGCATCTTTATTTAGCAATTGCTCTATTAAGCAATATGTCTGTACCTCCACCAATACATACTGTCTAGATTACTGTAATATCTATTAAAACTCAATATTGGATAGAGTGATTCCTTCTATTTTATTCCTCTTAATCAAGACTGTTTTAGTTATTCTAAGGCCTGTGACTTTCCATACAAATTTTAGAATAAGCTTGTCTATGTCTGCAAAGAACACATTGGCATTTGATAAGAATTGCATTAAATCTATGCATCAGTTTAGAGAGGACTGACATTCTTAAGACTCTGTTGAGTCTTCCAATACATGAGCACAATATGTTATCTCCATCTATTTCATCACCCCTCCATATTCATCCACACAGAGATCCTGCACATGTTTTGTTAGATTTATACCCAAATGTTTCATTTTGGGGAGAGCAACTGTAAATGATAATGTGTTTTTAACTTTAACATGTTTGTTTTGAATATATAAACATGTATTTAATTTGGTGTACTGCTATATATACTGTGACCTGTTTAAAATTACTTGTTAATTCTATGACTGTTTCATTTCTTTAATCCTGGAGATGTTCCATACAGAAAATCATGTCTGAATCTGAAATCTGAAAAGAGAGGGAGTTTTATTTCTTCCTTTCTAATCTCTATGCCTTTTGTTTCTTTTTCTTGTCTTATTTGCAATGGCTTGAACTTCCAGTACTATATGGGATAAAAATGATGAGAGTGGAGGTCCTTGCCTCATTCCACTACGGACTGAATTGTTTGCTTCCCCCAATTGATATGTTGAAGCCCTTACCCCCAATGGGATTGTATCTGGAAATAGCGTCTTCAGGAGTAATTAAGGTTAAAGGACATCATAAGGATGGGGCTCTGATCTGACAGGATCGGGGCCTTACAAGAAGAGAAAGATCTATGTCCGTCGGTCTGTCTCTCGCTGCCATGAAAGAGCACATAAGAAAGCCATGAAGGAAGCTCTCACTAGAAGCCAACCATGCTGGCACTCCAATCTCAGACTTCCAAGCTCCACACCCAGTCTATGATATTTTGTTATGGCAACATGAGCTAAGACATGTTATCAATCTTAGGAGAAAATATTCACTCTTTCACCATTGAGTATGAATTTAGCTGTATGTTTCTGGTAGATGCTCTTTATCAAGATGTGGAGATTCCAATCCATTTCTAGTTTGCTGAGAGGTTTCTTTTGTTTTTCATCATGAACGGGTATTAGATTTCGTGAAATGCTTCTGTGTCAACTGATACGATTACGTGATTTTTTTTTTCCTTTATCCTGGTCGTATGATTGATTTTCAAATGTTGAACTAGCCTGACATACCTGGATTTAGCCCCATTTGGTCACGCTGTATAATTCTTTCTATACATTGTCAGATTCAGCTTACTGATATTTTGGTGAAAATTTTTGTGTCTTATCTCACAAAATATATTGGTCTCTAGTTTTTGTTTTTTTATATCTTTGTCTTGTTTGGTATCAGGCTAATACTGGCCTTGTAAATGAACTGGAAGATATTCTCTCTCCCCCCTTTTTTTAAGATCATGAAAAATTGTCATTTTTTTTTTTAATGTTTGGAAAAATTAGCTAGTGCAACCAACCTGGCCTGGACATTTTTAGGTGTTACACTTTCCTTTCAGTATGTCTGCCCTGACAGTTTATGCACAAATACTGTCATTCAGATATCTACCCCTTTAATTATATTATTTGTTGAAAAATATGAAAATTTTATTAGCTTATTTTTTCCAAACATCTTAATGTCTTCTCTTTATAATTTTTCTTTTTATTTATTTGATTATTTACAGTTTGATTGAGATATTATTCACATACCATACAATTTACCCATTTAAAGCGTTCAAGTCAATGATTTTTAGTGTATTCACAGAACTGTGCAACCATTATGACAGTCAATTTTGGAACATTTTCATCACCTCAGAGAAAGTCTTATACTTTTTAGTTATCACCCTCCTAGTCCCCAACTTCCTCTCTTAGCTTTAAGCATGTGCTATCTACTTTCCATCTAAAATATTTTCTTATTCTGCATGAAATCATATAGTATGTGGTCTTTGTACTGGCTTTTTTTCACTTAGCATGTTTTCAGGGTTCACCTGTGTTGTAGTGTATATCAGGTCTTCATTCTTTTTTATGTCCCAATAGGATTCTATTGTATGGATATACCACAATTTTTTATCCAGTTGTCTATTGATGGACATTTGGGTTTTTTCCATATTTTGACTAAAATGTGTAATGCTGCTAGAAATATTTCTATACAAGGTTTTGTGTGGACGTGTTTTAATTTTTCTTGGGTATATACTTAGGAGTGTAATCATTTGATCAAATGGTAACTCTATGTTTAATCTTTTGAGAAATGGCAAAAATGTTTTCTTAAACAGCTGCACCACTTTCTACTTCCACTGGCAATGAATGAGAGTTCAAATTTCTCCATAGCCTTGCCAACACTTGTTATTATTTGAATATGTGAATATTTGATTCTAGCTATCCAGGTGGGTGTGAAGTACTGTCTCGCTGTGGCTTATATTTCCCTGAAGACTCCTGATGTTGACAGTCTTTTTGTGTGCTTGTTGGCCATTTTTATATCTTCCTTGGAGAAAAGTCTATTATGTGGTCTCCCCGCCTCCCCATTAGTGTAATTTATTACCCTGGTCTTAAACGGTCTTTTCACTTATTACCTCTAATGTAATTTCGTTTTTGCATAGCTTTTTTCCCCCAAAATACATAGAATGTACACATATTTTGTGAGCTATTCCTTCCCTAGTCTTGTTCCCTGTGTGGAAACTTCTCTTGTAGGTCACAGGACAATCTCAGATAAAACAAGATCTTATGTTCACAAAATCCAGATTATTCTCCATCTTTTATCATAGTACATTACACATAAACCACAGTGAAATATAGACTCTATTTTTTTCAAGATTTTATTTATTTATTTGTCAGAGAGAGAGAGAGGGAGAGCACAAGCAGGGGGAGCGACAGGCAGAGGGAGAAGCAGGCTCCCCACTGAGCAAGGAGTTTGATGTGGGACTTGATCCCAAGACTCTGGGATCATGACCTGAGTTGAAGCCAGATGATTAACCGACTGAGCCACCCAGGTGTTCCTAGATGCTCTCTTTTTACCATTTCTCCTTGTCAGTGTTCATATTCTTTCAGTGTGGTGCAGTGCATAATGCTGGTATTTTATAGTTTTTCTCTTTGGACCTTTCTATTAAAATAAAAAAAAAAGAATCATGTTTTTTCTTTTTAGCTCATGAATGCTAGTTCATTTCCCTAGATTGAATTCATGTTAGGCAAACAAAACCAACAACTTTTCTTTGGTAGTTGTTGAGTTTCTGATTTACTACAGAGGTATTCTCATTCCCCTGTTCCCATACGCCATTTCTCTTATTCTCCAATTTTTGTACGACCTTCAATTTGTTTTATAATTTCCCTCCTCTCTATCCATTGTATCAGTGTCACAACTATTCTCCATGCTTCCTGCACTGCATTCATTCATTTTTAATTCCCCTGTTGTTTTTCTGCTTCTCTGTGGTGATTCCCGGAACCTGCAAGAAACACCTCCAAGATGCCCTTCTGCAGGGCTGCATATGAAGTTTACATCCTTATATACACATAATGCTGCTTCTAAAACCCAAAATACAAGAGTGCTGAGTGTGAAAATGAAAGGCTTACAGTACTGACAACGGAGAGAAGAAAATGGAACCACCACTGCTGAGAGAGTTATTTAACATGGAATCAGGAGGACATTAAGGAGGTGGCGCTTGTGCACATGTCTCAAATTCTCAGAGATTTTTGCTGAGCTCAGCTAAAAACAAGGCATCTACCTATGTTATAATGAACATAAATGAACTTTCTGCCTAACATTAGCCCTAGCAACTAATCACACATAGATTAATGTGGATAAACCAGCACCAGTCACCCTTTCTTCAAAACAACTTATGTAAATCCCCTTTCCTCTTTAAAAACTCTAACTTCTTTTGTCTCTCCAGAACCCATTTTTTATTTCAGTCAAGTCTGTGTCCCCCAGATTGCAATCCCTAAGACCCCAAGTAAACACACATATTTTATTTTGCAGCTTGCAGTTTTGTCTTTCATTGTTTGACAGCACCATCCGTGTGGAAATTGTTTCTTTGGCTCATGGCCAGTATGTGAGCAACAGAGCCCTTGAAGAGCAAAGAAATCAGTCCGAGCGCTGCTAGTAGGAGGACCTCGCCTGCAGTTCCTCACCTTCAGAAGCCATGAACAGGAAAGCAGTACATAACAGGAGGGCAAAATGGAGAGCTCACAGAATATCCATCAAGGCCTACTTTACGGGAATTGTGAACATCCTAGCCTGTGCCGCCTGTGCTGTGGTGCCTCTGCAGTGGCCCAGATAAAGAAAGCCCGCAGCTCTCCATTCTTCCCATTCACTAGGTTAGCATTTCTCACTGCCAGGAGAGCACGGATATGCTGCTGCTGACGTCCTTGTCAGAGGACCCTGAACATATGTGTGTGCTTGTGCATGTGTGTGAATGCATGTGTACACGGGTGTGGGGAGGAACATGTAACTCTTCTCCCATCTTTGCCCTCATTCCAGCCCTGGCCAGGAGTCTATGCTCTTACCTGGCTCAGCTCCTGTGTATTTCCCCACATGATTGATACTCTAACATTTTAACTGGCTGTTCCTTCCCCACCCCCTATGCAGGAACATTTCTCCCACTGAGTTTTCCTAGGAGATCTGTAATAGTTTCCTCTGATTATTCTTGGACCTTTTCTATGTTGTCCTCATCAAAGCTGCCTCTGCATTTGCAGTCAAACCACATATCTTTCCACCCTAAAGTTACATTATATTCCCTTGTCTCTCCTTTCCTCCTTTATAGCTGTATCAATTTAGTTTAAAGTCCCCATGACCCCTTTAGAATGACAGAGAAAAGCTATATATATTATTTATGAAAGAGGTGAAAGGAGACAGGGACAAAGAGAGCAAAGTAACATATAAATTACCAAAAAGAAAAAAAATGGGTGAAGTGAAGGATGTATTTCATGTACTTATTTTTAGAGCTACTGGAGACATACACCTACTATACAAATGTGCACACTCATAGCAATGTTGAAACAATAAAAATACAGGAGTCATTCACTTCTTCTACCACATAAGTCTTCAAATGTGCAGACTTCTCTGTTTTAAATCCCATCTAAAAGAAAAAGTTACTCTCTTGATCCTTCCCTATGTTTTCAAAAATCTATTTCTCAGTGGCTCAATAGTCACATGAAATAAATACCATTGCACTGGTTCTAAAAATTTAAACCTTTTCATTTGATCCTCGTACAGAGTAGCAAAATGTTTAAGGTTGGTGCTAGTGCAAGTCTAACTGGCAATTTTATTAGTATAAACTGCACCGATAATGATAACAAATGTTTATGGAGTGCTTATCACCTGCCAGGAACACTTCTGAGCACTTTACTTATTTTGTTTTATTTAAATCTCATTTCAGCTTTGTAAGGATGTTTTGTTGCTGCTGAGTAAATTAAGGCACAGAGTTTGAGCAATCCGTCCAAGCTCCTCAGTAAAACACAAGGCAGAACATGATTTGTCTGCAGGGAATCAAACCACAGAGCTATTAGTCTCTACCACACCTTTATGCAACTCTTTAATAAGATACACTACTCTGTAGCATGCCATTTTCTATTTAAATTGACCTGAATTTACCCAGGCAAACATGTACAACATTAGGGGGCACCACACACATAAATACAATGTGAATTGTGTGCCTTGGAGAGAAGGGCAGTGATAGGGCCTTCAGCAACATGAAATTTCCATGGGATTATTCTCATCCTCATAATACTTCTGAACTTCTAAAGTCTAGTCACCAGTCAAAAGAATGTAACAGAGTTTGATTAGAAGAGAAGTGTTGGGGGGCCCCTGGGTGGCTCAGTGGGTTAAACGTCTGCCTTTGTCTCGGGTCATTATCCCAGGGTCCTGAGATCGAGCCCTGTATCAAGCTTTCTTTTCAGCAGGAGTCTGCTTCTCCCTCACCCTCTCTCTAATAAATAAATAAAATCTTTAAAAAGAAAAAAGAAGAGCAGTATTGGTATAATGTTTCTCTAACTCCAGTCAAAAATGCAGATTTCTGGGTCCACCTTCCAGTGTTTGGTGTCAGTGGGATGGCTAACAAGGATTTACAGCAGTACTGACACAGGCAGTGCCCTGAAGGTATAGGAAATGCTGTGGTTTGATATAGAGGAGAGCAGTAAGTGGCGACTGTATTGTCATCTCTGGCATGATTTCCCCCTTGTCTATTCCATCACTATAAAGCTTAAGCATGTGCTCCATTTTCAACCCTTGCTCTCCTATATTCACTTCACCCCTATCAACTTGGCTGTCAACCAGCCTTCATAATTTTATGCTTGGGTGGGCTCCATGGTATATTTTGCCTTGATGCTTATGGGTTGGCCCACATCACAGAACCGGGCTGTGGTGTTAGTCCCCTCTGAGGCAGTATTCTTTGAGATTGTTCATCAACTACTACTTTGGGGCCATGACTTGAATTCCAGCCTGCGTGGTACCCTGACTAGTAGCTAACATGGCTGTTTCCCACTCCCCTCCTTCCTATCTTTGCAGGAGACTTTCTTCACCAAGACAGTTCCTGTTGATTCTCTTGCTTTTATGTTTTGCCCACTCTATCAGGTTCACTATCCGTTCTAGACACCAACTCTCCCCCTGATTACTGTGCTTGATGTCATTTCTCTAGAAGATGGCTGTCCTCTAGGACTAGTATCTCAACCATCCAATGTGCCTAGAAAAGACTTAAATAACATGGGGAAGTAAAATATGATTATATTTTAGATCCCAATTTGTCTTATATTTTTCTAAGGACAACTGAGTTGAACTACCTATGGATAGATGCAGAATCCAAGGAAATATTATTAAAGGACTTGGGGGAAAGTAGGTTTTAAAGACACTGCCTTTTAGAAAAGGTCTTCTGACTCTAGAGAGAAAGATGGATTTTAGAACAATAGGATTGTTTTCTTACTTATCTATGAAAAATAAAAGCATAATCCAAAGAGAAGACAAGAAGACATGATTTCTATTCTTGATAAGCTGGTAAGGCTGACTGAGGATATAACACTAAACTTGTTTGAAAATAAGAGGTAACAAGTGACAAGTAGAGATGCTACATATCACAGAATTTCAAAGGAGTTGGAGAAAAAAAAACACAACAATAGAGGCAAGTCTTGAAAGGGCTCAGAAAAGAAAGAAAAATTGAGTTGAGCTGTAAAGGATGAAAATAATTTGGAAAAAAGAATCCCAAGATATCCTATTTAAATGTCATATAATGTACATACAGGAAAATTGGGAGGAAAATGATCAGAGAAATCTACTTGCAAAGTTCAAAAACGGTTGAGTTTCCTGAATGTCAGTATAAATATAAAAATAATAAACTTTATTTTATTGTCAAAGGGCAATAAGAAAGCTTTTTCAATATTCTTCAATTGACCTCTTTGAAGATAGCAGAATAAATGTTGTGCCATAGACCTTCCTTAGAGAAGTACTCTTCAGATTTTATAAAGCTGTTTGCTTCAGTAAAATTCAATTTTTGTGTTCCTTTTATCCGGCTAAAAGAATGATGATGATGCCACCATCAGGAATGTGGAACATAAAGTTTTCCATTTTCTATCAGAAAACTCAAAACCTAAATGGTGTAGAAATTGTAAATGCTGAGCAGAAGACATTTAAGCAACTTGCTGCACTTCAGTATGTAATTAGAAATCCTCCCTGCAGTCTTCTCAGATATTCAGACCTGCCAGGAACTAATTAGCTGCTGTGGCTGTGGGAAGATGTGGCAACACAATTCAGTATCTGAATGGCTGCAAGGTACTTAATTTGAACAACAGAAGAATTAGAGGGCAGCAGTTAGCAAGTGTATCAGCAGATGGAGTATGCTGCCCGAATGGTTCTTATTCAATTTCAAAAATGAATTGCCTGAAGATTTATTTTTGGATATTTTTTTTCAACACTAAGAGAGACTTATATTGCAAATAACAAAAAGGGAAGCCATTATTCTGCGGTGCTGCCTTGGAAAAGCACTTAGACTGTCAACTGACTGGATGAGGCCCACCTACAATATGAGGAGTAATCTGCTATACTCAAAGTCTATTGATGTAAATGCTAATCTCATCTAATAAATACCTTTAAAGAAACATCCAGATTAATGTTTGACCAAATATTTGGGCATTGTGGCCTAGCCAAGTTGACAGACACTTGACTAAAATTAACCATCCTACCTTCTAAGAGAGAGCTTCAAATAAAATCTCTGTATCGGTCTACCTCATCTCCAGTTTTATTGTCTTTTACATCTGGGGAGGAATCTAACTTTTGTTATGGTGCCAAGATCTTTAAATCTTTACATGTTATTTTATTTAATCTCCATGAGGTTATATTCTAGGTGAAGAAACTGAGCCCCCCCAAAATTTCAAACCCAGGTCAGTTGACTCCAAGCGAACTGCATCAGTGTTGCACTCCATGACACATCTTCTAGAACTGCCATGTGTTTTTTGCCAGATCCGCTCTGATTTCCTTTGTATCTTATCTCTGACTCGTTTCTGATTTTCTCTGGAGTCAAAGACACCTACGGCTTCCTCCTCACCTGAGTTGACTGCTGCCTATAACCTAGTCCAGCTAATCCTAGAAATGAGATAGATTGTTGTTGACGTGACCTATAGGGCTGTTTCTAAATCATGGCAATTCCAATGTGTTGCTCCAGTCCCAGCTTCACCTACTAGAGAACTGAAAGTATTTGCATTGGTGGCTTGTGGCTGCTGTAACATAGTACCACAATAGGTGGCTTAAAACAAGAAAAACTTATTCTTCACGGTTCTGGAGGCTAGCAATCCAATATCAAGGTGTGGGAAGGGCCCCCGGAGACACTAGAGAAGGATCTTTCTTTCCTTCTTCTTACCTTTTGGTGGTTGGTAGCAATCCATGGCCTTCCTTGACTTGTGTATCATCCCTCCAATATCTGCCTCTCTCTTCATATGTTCATCTTCCCTCTGTGTGTGTGTATATGTCTCTGCGTGTCCTCTCCTCTTATAGGGACACCAGTAATTAGATTTAGGATCCATCTTAATCTAGTATGACCACATCTTAACCTAACTAATTACATCTGCAGAGATCCTATTTCTAGATGAGGTCACATTCTGTGGTTCTAGATGGATACAAACTTTGGGGGGTGGGACACTCTTCAACACAATACAACACTGTTTAGTTTCTTAATTATGTGAACCTTACTGTTATATGTCATTTCTTTCATGGCAGTTCTTTATTATTTAGAGCTAACTTCTTTCAAGTGAGGCAATTAGATATGTACATGTAATACATCCTTTCATCTGTGACTCTAAAGCACTCTGGATAAATTTGGATTTTGTTTTTCAAAGAGTATCCTAAAACTGTTAATTAGAATTTAAGATGATTTTCTAAATTATGAAACATTTCAAGAAAAGTATGGGAAACAATAAAACTCACGCTTATATGACCATCACCAAGACTAAACAGATGACCTCAATTTTTTGTTTGTTATTGATTAGTTTTAAAGAAGAAATGGTAAAGACACCACTAAGCCTTACCTCTGTCCTTAATCTCCTTCCATCCCCCAAAGTAACACCATCTTGAAGCTAGAATAAATCATTTGCATGTACTTTTGTGCCCCTCGCCAATAAAAACTGTATCCATTAAAAGTGTAGCAGTATAAAAATTTATGTCAATTTTATCCTACCATGCACATTCTTTTGCAACTTTTTTTTTCCTGGTTTTTTCTTGGTGTCTCCTCTAGAGAAACTTGTGTACAGTGTCTGCATAAGAATTCTAACAATTAAATGGAATACTATTGGGGTGCCTGGGTGGCTTAGTTGGTTAAGCATCCAACTGTTGATTTCAGCTCAGGTCATGATCGTGGGATCTTAAGATTGGGCCCCATGTCAGGCCTATCACTCAGCGGGGGTCTGCTTGTCCCTCTCCCTCTGCTCCTCCTTGCACTCCCTCCCTCCCTCTCTCTCTCAAATGAATAAATAAAAAATCTTTTAAAAAAATGGAATATTATCTAGCAGCTAAAGTAATTGTATAAAATACACAGAATTTAGAATTTTTTAAAGAAAAATTTAGAACAGAACAATGTATGCAAACTGATTTCTTTAAAACTTCTGTTTTTAAAAAGATTACTTCCTTGATAATATAAAATACTGAATAACTTCATTTTTAAAAACTTGGTGCTATCACTATTTTCTCTATCACACAATACTTCTCTGTATATCCAAATCCTTTAGTTCATGTGTTGAATCCTGTATTACAGTCAGCTAAGGATGCAGGACTTCAATATTGTGGTAAAGCAACATGTAAGCAAAACCTCATTCAGCAAAAATAGGAGAACTTTCCAATTTCCAAGAACAGTTCCCATATGCTATAGTTGTGAACGATAGATTGGTGATGCTTTTAAGAAACTTCGTCTCTCTCAGCATCTTGATTGATATATCAACTTAGTTCTGCAAGAGCTTTAGATAACTCACTTTGTACATTTCCAAATTGGCAGCTCCAACTGTTACAACATCTAAACTGCCATAGGAAGGCAACAGTACATTATTTTCACTATTACCTTCAGACTATTAAAGCTATAGTGGTATGAGAATAATGTATGTGTGCATATTGCTGCTGTCAGTAGGTATGCAATCAATAAAACAGTCTTGCACAGTATTTCAATAAAGTAGAGGTCTGATAAGGTAATGGTAGCTTGAAATCTGTTAATGAATAAATATTCTGTAAAACCATACAAGAGAAAACAAATGTGTCAGAGCATAAGTAGTACGCCCTCCAATTCAGGGGATGAGGCCTAGCAGCCATTCTCAGACTTGCCAGCAGGGTCCAGGTATATCTCACTGAGTACAACAATGCTCTTCCTTGACAGAACTCCTCACAACAGCAATTACAGGGTTATTTGTATAACTACATAATTAAGGCTTTTCTCACCTACCAGACATTCAGCTGAATGAAGTCAGGAATCATGCTCAAAATCTTCAAGACGTCATAAAAAGGAATCAAGGTGAATACATTTACCAAAATAATTCAAACCGATGATGTCAATGAATATGCATAACAGATCAGATGATTTTTCATTATTTGCAAAGAGTGTGTTGCTGCATAGTGAAAAATTCTGCAGAAATGGTGAGGACACTTAAAAGAGTTACTGACAACCATAATGTTGTCCACAAATGGCCCAGGCATGGCAACTTCCTGTGACTTCCCAGTACTGCTACTTTGGCAGACCTCACCCAGAGATCTGGGCATTCTGCTTAGGTGAGCCCATAGATGGCCTCAAGACATCTCATCCCAGTGCAGTGGCATCTTCCAACCAGTCAGGTTTGGCACATGAGAGAGGACCTACTTGTCGTCCAAATCAACCACTCTGTTTAAAGAAGAAAAGCAAGGCCTTAAGCAAAACCTCTTTCCCCCTAAATCTGAGGCAGCTCTCTCACCTCTTCCAGTTAGTATATGACCTTTTTAAAAAAATGATCTTCATTTTAATTTCTTTTTTTTTCTATTAATTTCATTGTTAGAAGCTATCTCAAATAGTAAGAAAAATGTCAGTGTATAATAATGTACAAATATAAGAATTTTTCTGAAGTCACATAACTAGGTGTTAGGAAGTCAATACTCTAGTCAAATATTCAGTAGTTGTACTTGTGATTTTGAATAAATCAATTATGTCAGTGAGTATGAAAAGGAAAATGATTGGTTAGTTTTGTTCTTAAAAATACATCTCAATGGGAGAAACACAACATTTGAGAATCTTCACTGTCTTTTTTTGATGCCAAGCAAGATCCTGAAAATGAACACCTAAGTACAAGCTACCATCAGCAGCTTTTTACAGAGATCTGGACATTCCAAATCATTTTTGCCAAACTCTTGTTAAATTAAAGCAATAAAAATAGGTAATTAATGTGTTAAGGCTGATTTTACCTGCCTGGTTGAATTTGGATCAAAATTATTAGAGAAAAAATTATATTTTTAGATCAGGTACTTAATTCATACATTGGTTCAATAGGAGTTGCAACTTTGTAGTATTTCAGGATTTTTAAAATGCCTATTGGCATTTATAGTAGATATATCTGCTCTCATAACATTTTTCACATGACTGTGATTTATTTGTTGTGAAATTCTTGGTTACAATGCCTCAAATTCTACTCCTATGAGAAAATATGATCTATTTGTGGTGTATATTTGGATATACTTGTGTGTGTGTGTGTTAGTATATAGGATTGCTGCTTCAATCTCTGGCCTGTGTGGGGCTTGGTGACAGGGAAATTAAGAACAAGCCCTCTAGGTGGAGGGAAGAAAGCAAGGGCAAAGGTCCCAGCAAAAGGGAGTTTGGCATCTTTGGGAATAAATAATTTTGGCTGTAGTGGATACGGGAAAGGTGGTATAGTCAGAGAACTATGGAAGGTTGTCTAGGCCAAGGTTAGGAATTTAGATTTTAATGTAAATCTACTGGGAAACCATGTTTGAGTTTTAAGTAGTGAAGTTACATGATCTAACTTATCTTTTAAAATGATTTCATCCCTTTTAACTTTGAATTATTGTTATTTTGGTAAATAACTTCTTTGCAAACTAGCCAGTAAGTATCTCAATGTCAGGAACAGGTTTCAGTTAATCTCTGACTCTTCCACTCATAACTGCTTGTGATGGTTGATTTTAGATGTCAACTTGACTGGGCCACAGGAGGCCCAGATATTTGGCTAAACAGTATTTCTGTGAAGGTGTTTCTGGATGAGACTGAGTAAAACAGATTGCCCCCCCAGTGTGGTTGGACCTCATCTGATCCATGGGTGGCCTGAATAGACTAAAAGAATGAGTAAGGAAGAATTCTTTCTCTCTGTCTGTATTTGACCAGTGACACTGCTTTTCTCTTGCCTTTGGACTTAAACTAGGACTGGAGCTCACACCATCCGCTCTCCTGAGTATGGATTTCTCATTCTCCATAACTGCATGAGCCAATTCCTTATAATGAACTTATATATTATATACGTATATATTTCATATACTTACAATATATAGCATCATATATGATATATATTATAAATTATAAAATAAATATATATTAATATTGATTTATATTTATCCATTATATATTATACAACACATTACATACCATAATAATATAATTAAGAAATACGTTATATGACATTATACAATATTATATATTACTGTATTATATAATTACATATTATAATAGTACATAATAACATCATACATAATATATACTATAAATCCTCTATTGTTTCTGCTTCTC
Organism: Ursus maritimus; assembly: GCF_017311325.1. Classification (NCBI taxonomy): domain Eukaryota; kingdom Metazoa; phylum Chordata; class Mammalia; order Carnivora; family Ursidae; genus Ursus; species Ursus maritimus. The sequence goes on from NW_024427107.1 coordinate 13,670,295, forward strand.
TGGAGAACCCTAATACACTACTCAACAGAATTATGACCAAGAGTAAACAATCATCAAATGTATGAAAGAATGAAGAATGAATGGATTGCTGAATAAATTACTGAATATAAGAACAGAAATATTAATATGAATAGGATTAAAAATGCATATTGGACCAATTCTGATCACCTCTAAAAAGTGAATGGAAATGAATAGGTGTTTACATTAGTGGGCACTTAAGATTTATTGTTGGAGATGTAATTAGTCCCTGAAATTATCCTTCTCCAGCAGTTTGTTTATTTTCTATTCCTTGCATTAATTTTCTTGTTTTACTTAAGTAATCTCTGGCTGATTAGCATGCATTTAAATAGCCAGGCTAATTTGTTAAATTACATCTTTATAGAGAGTTTAAATTATTGTAATTACATATTGTAACATACAATTATAAAATAAATATGACGTTATAAGAGTAACAATAGATAGGATAGTGGCAATTAAATAAAATATTATAAACTTGGAATATTAATGCTACTAACTTGAACTCAAATATTATCAAAAATAAAAGCTGCAGAGTAATAACTTCTCATTTAACCCTGAATCTACTGTGTTTTATGTGTCCAAATGTTTTCCAAGTGGGTACAATGTAATTAAAAAGATTTTTTGAAAGCCAAAAATTCTCTTTAAATGATGAAATCAGTGTATTAAAATATTCTCATGGATTTCCAAATGTGAATGACAGCCTCAGATATTTTTGCAAAGTTTGACTTTCACTGTGCTATATTACAACAGATAACTCACAAATATATCTCTGCTACCATGTGTCAAAGATTAATCTGCACGTTTAGGCTTGTAAACTGTTGTCAGATGTGTTTTCCAATGGTTGCTTCATCCCATGTGCTCTGCTGCATGTGGCCTGGCCACTCCCCATTAAGAGGTAGAATCTATTCCTCCTTCCTCTTGAATCTGGTCGGGTCTGTGACTGCTTGGACCAAAAGAAAACGGAGGAAGTTGTGCTGTATGTCAGAAAAGAACATTGACCTTGGCAACTTCTGCCTCCTGTTTTCTGGAATGCTCAACCTTAGAATCTATTCTCTTACTTAGAGTTATTTCCTCCATAGTATACTTATGATTGCCTTACAGCTTACATATTTAATCAAATATATATTTATTTAATGTTTGGCTGCCTCCAAAAGAATATAAGCTGCTTTTCACTGCCAAATCCCTAGTACATGACAAGTACTCAATAAATATTTGTTGAATCAAAAAAAATAATGCCTGGAAGGGAAAAACCCCACCCGGCCTGAAATCATGCCTAGTCTGAAGGACCAGAATCAGTGGAAGCTTCAGGCCCAGATAGAACTCCTGGTTTCCTGCAGTTGAGACCAATGATGATAGATGAGAATAAGATTCTAAGAAACAAACTACCTTTCCAAGAATGGAGTTAGTAGACCCAATTTCCTTTCTTTTTACATTCAATAGTGAGAGGGAGTTAAGCCCAAGAGGAAGGGATTTTTTTTTTTCTGTTCAGCCTGATATGCACGAAATCCTGACACATATAGGCAATGGTATGTTAATTAGAGGAAGGAATTGGTGAGTTTCTACAAAAATGCAGACTTAAGTATGCTGCTAACTTCACCAACATTAATGTAATAAGCTCTACTTTTTAATATGGATAGAACATAAAAATATTTCATATATACAAGAGAAAAGCAAGCTTCCATTTTGGGTGACAGAGTAACCAGGATCAGACCTACCTTTCTACCCTAAACAACTATCAAACTCTGCTAAATATATGAAGCAACCATTTTTAGCACTGGACAGCAGGCAGCACAAGACTATGACTCATAAAGAAGAAAACATGAGGTAAGCATTGACTCTGCCCTCTGCCTGGGAGTGCTGTATAGATTCCAGTGTAGGAAGATGGAAAATGGAGAAAAATGGCCCCACCATTTTTCACAGTGAGGCGAGTTTACGAAATGTAGGTATTGGGTGTGAGGAGGAAGGAGCTGTATCCTTTTTATGACCTAACCTGGGCGTCACTGGTATCATTTCCGCCATAGTCAGAGGCCCTCTCAGATTCTAGGGAAGGGAACCTAGGACTCATCTCTTGGTGGGAGAAATGTTAATGGCACATTGGTGGAAGAGCTTGTAAGATGGGGAAGGTTGCTGTGGCCATACAATTTGCTATAATAGTAGTAATTACAAAGAAATGGACCAAGCATTTTGTCTCAGATCTGATTCTCCAGGAAATTTTACATAAAAATCAAGGAACACTTAGTGAACATTTGCTGTATTTGGAACACTGATTTCCCCTTTAGAGTTCATGGAGATGACTGACAGAAGCAGAAAATAAGAGAAGGCATAGAACTTCTCTTCCACAGTCCAGGGTGTCCTATGTGAGTAGGGCCAACAGTGCACACTCCACACACTGGAGAGGCTGTGGGTCTTCATCTAAATTGACAAGTGTTAGCCTTCACCACTCCTTTCATTCCGGCAGCTACATAAATTAGACTCCTATGTTTCAAGATGAAACTGAATGTAGCCAATAACCACCCCAGTAACCACCTTAGCTGGTAGTTCCTTATTTCCTTATTTTATAATCATACATTACTATGATCTTCTCCTTCTCCTCCTCCTTTTTGTCATGAAGTTGGCTTTACTTTATTCAACAGGATTAAATTTCCTTCTGTATATCTTTGCCTTTGGACACAATCATTACCTGAAAGGCAAGATTCTTTGCTTGCATTAGGATTGTCATTTGTTCTCTTTAATCATTATACTTAACCTTCAACAGCACTTCCCTTTAATAATTATATTTAATCTTCAAAGAGTTGCATTTTTCATGTCCTTGGAGAAAAGACATGTGAAAGGGAAAGTGCCAGCATTACTTAAGTCACAAAAGGGCTTTGTTAATTCATTTGTGCACACCTTCCAATTTACGTTTTCCTAGATAGAGGCCAGAAAGTATAGATATTATAACATCATGAAGCTATTAGTTAATATTTAAATGGTAAAGGATGATATACAAAGAGAACAAGAGCAGAGGACATAATACTTGGATTTTAGCTTGGCCCTTAGTAGCTCTGCGTAGGTCGCACCATCTCCCTGAGCCCCTAATTACTTATGTGTAATATGCATATGTCAGACCAGATGATTGCTAATGTGTGCATTTCTAATGCCAAACTTGAGAATACCTTAATTGTTTTAGTAATACCATCAGTCTGGTTGAATTTTATGTGACTTCAAAGACTCTCTCTCTCTCTCTCTCTATATATATATATATATGGATTTTTTTCAGCAAATAGATTGAATCTATGATTTTCCATGAGTATCCATAAAAATATAACCTTTGCTGGCACAAATTTTGATTTAGCTGCACTTTATCAGGAATGTATTAATACACAAAGTAGTGATCTATGGGCTAAATCCAGCCCACTTCCTTTTTTTGTCAATAAAGCTTTATCAGAGCAACAACAACCATTTGTTTATGTATTGTCTATGGCTCTTTTGGGCTACAAATGGCAGAGATGAGTGGTGGAGACAGAAACCATAGTGCTACAAAGCCCAAAATATCTACTCTTTCCAGCCCTTTACCAAAAACATTTACAAGTCCTTACTTTAGGACAAAGGAAATCAAACCCAAAAATGAAAGTCAAAATATTCATAAATTCTCATCCTTAATTGAAATACCTCTGGTGGAATGTAGGTACTTCAAAAGGGTTCCTAAATCCTTAAGAAGTTCTGAAACAAAAAGCACTTTAAATTTAAGCCAGTAGACATTTTTCAAGTATGTCATAGTAATGGGAATGAGTATGGTGCCTTGGGATGCAGAAGAAGTTTGTCCCTAACTAAAATAGCACTTTCTGGTGACTTAATGAGGCTATCCAGGCAACTTATCTTTATCACATCATTTTTCCTATGCCCCTGTTAATCCATATATTAGTGTTTTATAAGTAGCAAAAATAATCTAGGGTTTTCAGTGCCCATCAATAGCATCATTGGCTCAAATTAATCATAATGACAAAAACAAACAAAAGAATTTTCTTCAAACTGAGGACACTGATACTATATTACTTTGATTACTCTGATTCATTAAGAAAGTGACTTTATAGATTAAGTGAAATTTTTAGAGTACAAGTTACTACATTATCCTACGTGCTCGCTTCGGCAGCACATATACTAAAGTTACTACATTATCCTAATTTCATTCATAGCTTTAGTTTTTGATTTGAAAGACCTCGACATTCTCTAAGAGCTACCAAATTGTACTGGAGGAGGAAGAAGGGTGAGACATAACTATAAGCGAAGTACCGAAAAATATAGATACCCAAAGCAGGATATAATTTCTACATGAAAACAACACATAGGCATAAAACTCACCAGAAATCCAAATGTAAGGAATATTGGAATTAAAATTATGTTATTTTTGTGTCCTAGAGATCCTATTTTAAGAGACTCTGATACTCATTCATTTCCTTTTTTAGATGCACTCAGCCAAATCATGTGAGTGCATTACTGACATGTGGCAGTCCCAGCCTGGAAGGACTGCATAGACAGTGATAACTTTACTTGTGGTCCATGTAGAAAATGAACAACCTTAATATGGCTCATTATACATTTGCATAAACACAAGGTTAGTTCATTCTGACAACACAGCAGGATACATCATCAGCAAGAATCAAATGGGCTTAGAGGTGGGGGGTAATGTGAAGGTAATTTTCTCCCTTAAACTATAAATGTTTTTTCTAGGTGTTTTTAATACTTAAAAATTACTCCTGCAGAGAACATAATCTGCCACTGCAAATCATTTGCACGTGATCTGAGGGATGGAAAATGAAAGGAACTTTAATATGTATCAAACTTTATTGTTACTTTTACGATATAACTAAATGTACATAAGAAAGCAGCCCTGTAAGCTATAGCTAACATAAATGGGCAATTCTAACCTAAAAGCCATAGCATAGGACTGTATGTGCAAAATAGATCATTCTGATGGTCTTAAGTGCTCCATGGGCTTTAAATATTTTATACCTTCCCTATTTGTTAATGTTTCCAGTCAAACACAGTTACAAATAGGAATACAGCAGGCTGACTGAGGCAGTGGTTCAAGAAATCAGGCATGTAACTTAATGGATGATGGATAAAGTTAAGTTTAATTTCTAAACTTGGTTTTCATGCACCTATTTTTCAAACAAAAATTTTGAACGCTTTTATTGTTTTGTTCAAAAGAAACCTATCCTCATTATAGAAATTCAAACATGGCGGAAAAATATGAAATCTATAAAGTAGAAAATGTACCATCCCTTTGATTATCCACCCCTCTCTCAGACAGAAAACCAACTGTTAATTTGTTTTAATATGCCTATACTAATATAAATATAAAGACAAACATATATATATATATACACACACACTATGTAAGGAAATGCATACACACATATCTATTTTTTTTAAATAGATTTTTTTAGAGCAGCCTTAGGTTTACAGCAAAACTGAGCAGAAAGTAGAGACTTCCCATACATGCACAGCCTCTCCCACTATCAATGTCCTGCATCAGAGGGATACATTTGTGGTAACTGATGAATCTACATTGACACATCGTTATCACCCAAAGTCTGTATTTTACATTAGGCTTCACTTTTGATGTTATATATTCTACACATCTGGACAAACATATGACACTTATCCATTAAAGTAGTGTCACACAGAATAGTTTCACTGCCTAAAATACACTTTATGTTGTCTGTGCCTCCCTCCCTCCATCTTAGCCCCTAGCAACCACAATTTTTTTTCACTTATCTCCACAGTTTTGCCTTTCCGGAATGTCATATAGTTGGATACACAGTATGTAGCTTTTCCAGATTGACTTCTTTCCCTTAGTAATACACATTTAAAGTTCCTTCCTGTCTTTTTATGGTTTGATAGTTCATTTCTTTTTAGCACTGAATAATATTCCATTGTTTGGATGTACCAAAGCAATATAGATGTCTTTTTTTTAAAGTAATTGGACTATAAATTCTATCATGGAAATGGCTTTTTTAATTTTATTATCTTTTTATTTATTATATAACTTTCTGTGTTAGGGCCAAAGGATCTTTTACATTTTCAAATACCTTTAGACTTACATCAAAGTTGCAAAATGGTATAGAAAGTCCTCTTCACCCAGTTTCCTCCGATGCTATCCACGTACATAACCATAGTTGAATTATCAGACCTAAGAAATTAACACTGATATACTATTAACTAAACTATAGGCATTATCCACATTTAATCCATTTTCCCCCAATGTTCTTCTTTTCTGTTTCTGGATCCAATCCAGGATCCCTGAATGAGTTAAACTGTTCTGTCTTGTCAGTCTCTCCCAATCTGCTACAGTTCCTCATTCTTTACTTTTTTCATGACCCTGACATTTCTTATGTGGCTGATCACATATTTTATAGAATTTCTCTCAATTTAGATTTGTCTGATATTTTCTCATAATTAGACTGAGGGTTTTATATTTTGGCAAGAATACCATAGAAATAATGTCTGCCCTTCTTGGTACATGATGTTGGCATGACTTATTACTAGTTCTCTTAACCTCAGTCACTTGAATAAAGAGGTGTCTGCTAGGTTTCTCCACTATAAAATGACTATTTTTCCCTTTACAAGTAACAAATATCTTGGCGAAATATTTTAAGGCAAGGCTAATATTCTATTTCTCTATAAAATTTTCACCCATGAATTTCAGCAACCATTTGTGGAGCTTGCCTGTAAACATTATTACTGCAGTGTTTCCCTCATTTTTATATTTTGTAATTTTATATTTTGTTCAATTTTTCTACGTCTACTGATTAGAATTCTTCAGTTAAAAAAAAACAAAACAACAACCTGTCCCTTCTCTGCCATTCATCCATCCACCATCCACCCACCCATCCATCCATCATCCATCCATCCATATATATCTATGGACTCATGGATAGTTATTTGATTCTATGGGTTATAAGCCATTACTATCATTACTTATTTTATTGATCAGTTTCTCCAGCTTTGGCCAATGCTGGATCCTTCTAGTTGGCATCTATGTACTTCTGACTATGTCTTTGTGCTACAAGTGCTTCCTTATTTTTTGGCACCACAAGATGTTCTAGGCCTGTCTTGTATTTTCCCTGCCCCAGTGCTGGAATCAACCAGGTCTCCAAGGAGCCCAAGTTCCTTTTACTGGAAAATTGTATTTAGAAACCAAGATCTAGACAGTAATATACTCATTCAACAGGCATTGCTCATAGGCCCTCTCAATGAACAAAGCAAGGAAATATATGAAAGTATAGTAATCGTCATGTGCATACACACGTGTATATATGCATGGACGCATGTATATGCACATATATATATACTTATACACATATGCATACATATATATGTGTATGTGCACGTATATATTTGAATCAGAGGTATCAATATTACCTCACAAGTGTGTGTGTGTGTAGCCATGAGTTAATATTGATACCTCTGATTTAAATCAAATACCACAAAGTTCCTTCTAGATTCCTTTTCTTTACCTTATTTCTAACAAACTGCTTTGTTAGTAAGAAATCTGGCTCTTGTCATCTGTTATATATATTTACTTATCTGTTTCATGCTAGTAAACACATGAAGTACTTACAGAGCTAACATATACACTTGCAAGAAACAGATACACTAACTAGAATACAGTATTTCTGTACAGATTTTTTGTTGTTGTTATTGTTCCTTTTTTTTTTTTTTTGGCTTTAGCTTCACAGAGCTCCATTAAAATACTGTTTTCCAAAGTTAAGTAGTTTAGTTATTTTCTTTTCCATATTCTTCAATGTGATTATGATATCTGTTTGTAATATATGTGAATTATGCATGTATAATTACTGGGTTTTTTTCCTGTTATAACAAATCCTTGGTTCTGCTGTGGTTCTATTCTTTATAACAATGTTTTTCTTTCATTTTTGGTCACAATTTTCTGAATTTGTGTTTTATTTTGTTTTTGCATGTCATGTAATGTCTTATTGCATGTTGAAACTTCTGCATTAAAAAAAGAAACGAGTAGGCAGGAAATCAGTGATATTTAATTTCAGAAAAGAGGGTCTTCCTCAGCAAGATCTGATCTAAGTTCTTATTGAAATGGATCTGATATAGGTTGAGACTTTTGTTCATTTAATTCACTCCTGGCTTCAAATGTTTTGAGGGTAAGATCAAGAATCCACATTTCAGAAGGAATTGGGGTCTATGGACTGTGAATTCTCAAGATCCGTTTTATGTTTTACATGCGCCTTTTGGGGATGCTGGTGAGTTCTCCAACTACACCCTGTCCAGCATTATGCATTTCAGGAGACTGTTACCTGACTTTTTGTTTTGGCCTCAGCATGTAGCATATTTCCACATATTTGGAGCCCTTTGGGGAAAGAATTATAGATGGTTGAAGAAGCATTATGGTTCTGGGGATTTCTGAAATAGAATCCATCTTGCCATCAGGAATGCTCCTTTAGAAGTCTGGGTAGTTTCTGTTTACTTACGAATTGCCCTTTGTCAATAGAAGACTTTATCTTTTGTCCATTCTGCCCCAAGCATAAAAGTAAGCTGTTTTCTCTTTTTCTAGAAAGCTTAATTTTTCTCAAATTTAGTTCTTTTAAAATTCTCTGCATCTTCAGATTAAAAAAAAAAACTTGAAAATCTTTGAAACAGTGACTTTTAAAAAGTCATCCAAATTCGTTTGTTGTTACAGTGAGAATCATACCTTCTTTTGACTCTTTAAATGCTAACCAGACATAGAAGTTTAACCCCGGTTCCCTTGTTAGGAATAAAGAAAGGAAAGAGATGGTATGCCATTTAGAGAAAAATGGGAGAGGGCAGCAAAGGGGGAAAATGCACACGTATATATATTTTATCCGATGAACTGGAAATCCATATACAGTTGACCCTTGAACAATGTAGTAAAAAATCCATGTATAACTTTTGACTGCCCCAAAACTAACTAGTAATAGCCTACTACTGATAGGAAACTTTACCAAAAACATAAACAGTTGATTAACACATATTTTGTATATTATATGTATTATGTATTGTATTCTTATAATAAAGAGAAAAGAGTTATTAAGAAAATCACAAGCAAGAGAAAATACATCTACAGTATTGTACTGTATTTACTGAAAAAATTCACTTGTAAGTGGACCTGCACAGTGCAATCCCATGTTGCTTAAGTGTCAACTGTATGTGTATACACACATACACATATATATGATTATATACAAACCATATATATATACATATATAATTGTCAGATTAAATACAAAGATGTTGTTGGAACAGAAGTATTTTCAGTATAGTAAAGAAAAAATCTTTCCTCAATACAGGTAGGTATTTTACCAGATCTCAACAACAAACACAAATTGATTTTTCGTTGATTGCACCTCATTTTCAGTGGCAATGGTGGTTCTATGCAAATATACTGAGGAAACTATGTCAAGAAAATATCTGATAACATCTGTCTGAAAACATTCAGAGCATTCAACACTTGAATCTATGTGGGAAAGAACAAGTGTAAATGTTTCTAAATTATACTGAAGGCGTATGGAAACTGCCAAGTCTGACTTGGCAGGTACAATGTGAGGGAGACACAGTCTGTGCATGGAATATTTTTCTCTGAATGGTGAATGTTTCATGCAAAGACCTTTGAGGAAAGTGTATTTGTTAGCCATGCACTGGTGCTTGTGTTTTAGTTTGGACTTTTTATTTTATCCTCAAATACTGCTAAGTTTGGTCTTTCTATGAACTAAAGAAATGGACTGAAAGGAGTCAAAATAATATAAACAGAGAAGTTGGAGCTGCACAGTAATTCTCTAATAGTCTTCTAAAATGCACCACACCTGTTATTCCTAGGTTTATGAATAGTAAACTGCACATAAATGAGTCTTCCTTATGGAAAGAGAATACATTTTTAGAAAACAGTGGAACTTGGATATATATCCAAGTATGTCCTTTGCCCGCTGGGTGACTTTTGACCCGATGCACATTAAAGGATATAACCCTTTTAAAAACTTAAAACCCTTCCAGAACTTCCTGCCGAGATTACTTAACATGTTCTGCAAGATTGAACTACGCTCTCCGGTCTAAGTTGGACTACACAACGTTTAATTTTTATAGCACAGCCACACTGGTCTTGTCTCACCTCCCCAAAGCTCAGCACTCCTCTAGCATTCCAAGGATAGGAAACATTGGAAATGTCAGGTAGCAACACTTGGAGAACACACATTGGTCATTTCAAAGACCTGGCCTTCAAAGGTGACAGTCATGCTTGGCAGGAGAAGGATTCCTGACACTCACTTTGTAGTAAACTTCATTGGTGTGAGACAGGAAGAGGGCGAATACAGCAGTTGTCTTCGGGTGATTCTGACTGACAGAGCAATCTAAGAGCTCAAAGAATTTCAAATAACTTATGTGCTTATGCACATGGAGGGGATGAAAGAGTATGCTCACAGAAGTGTCATTTGAACATAACATTAATGTTACTTTTTTGAGATCACAGGAAAGAGTTAATGAACACCTAGATTCCAAGTATGAAAGGACTGTTAAAAGTTAAGGTAAAACAGATCACTGGTTTCTGCCCTTCCATGTAAAGATCTTGGATGTCGTCACTCCTGAAAAGCAGAACTGAAAGTCAATGACTTTTCTTGGAGCCACTGAAAGACTAAGGTTGCTGGGCAATTCACCATCACCAAATCCAAGAAAGAAAGATGACTACATAGTCACATCCAAGATCTGCCTCCCTGGGGCAGACACTGCTGGAGCCGTAAACTGGTAAGTTGCACTCAAATGGTAACTTTGGTGAACTGATATGGTGGTTCAATGAGAAGAAGCTTAAGTGAGAGAATTCTGGTGCCCCTATTCTAAGGGGCATCCTCACATTTTTGTGGATTTTAGTTTCTGGAAACCCAAGTTCTCATGGCGAAGTGTGAGGAAAAACTTCCTCTTCACTCAGGCAGGGAGAGGGGAAGAGTAACCACTATAAAATATGACCAGAACATTCTCAAAAACTAAGACCAACTCTTCAAGGGGAAAGCCCTTTCGCAGATCATCACCCTACCTGAGAGAAAGGCAGTTCTCTGACGCCAGTTCCCTCTAACTTTCCAGGCTAACCTAAAAGGAGAGAGAAAGCGAAGAGACATTTGCAAAGGTCACATCCCAGGGACACCATCCCACTAAAAGGCTGACATTCATTTGTAAGATTATAGAGCCCTTCCCCTAGTTTACCACCATACCAACAGGGCTTCAGTATAGTAACTGGGGATTACAGCTGAAAGAGATGCAAAATGCAAATTCTGTCTAAAAGGAGTTCATAGCAAGGCTCAATGTCAACAAGGGAGACAAAAGCCAGATGAAATAAAGCCTCTGGCACCACAGACTAAGGTAAACATTAAACACAGCCTGACTCCAAGCCTGATTAACATAAAACCTCATGCTGAAGGCCTATTTATCTCAGTAAATAAATAAGAAATACAGATTTCTCATCAGAATTCATGCAAGTAATAAGACAAGTAATGAATATTTAAGAAATATTTAAAGTATTGAAAGAGAAACAACCCACCACCTACAATTCTATGTCCAATGAAACTGTCCTTTAACACTGAAGGAGAAAGACCTTCTCAGACAAAAACTGAGGAAATTTATTACTAATAGACCTGTTTTGCAAGAAGTGAATAAAAGGAGATCTTCAGGAAGAAAAATGAGGTAGGTTAGAAACTCAGACAACCATATAACAAAGGAAGCGCATTGGAGAAGGAATAAATGAAGTTAAAATAAAATATTTTATTTTTCTAATCCTTGATTCATCTAAAAGATGTTTGTTTACAGGGATACTAGTAATAGTCTGATTACAGCAACTGGCTAAGTGACACAAATGACAGCATTAAATGACAATAATAAAGGACAGGAGGAGGAATGGGGAATACTCTGTCATAAATTACCTGAACTACATGTAAAGTGGCCTAGTGTTATTTGTGGTACATTTAGATTAGTGTAAGTACACATGGCAAATTCTAGAGAAACCACCAAAAATTTTAACAGAAATAAAAATGATATGCTAAGAGAGGAGATAAAACCAATCATATAAAATGCTCAGTTAAAATCAGAGAAAGCAGAAAAGAACAAGAGGGGAGAAAAAAAATACTCTAAGCAGAAAAGGTTACAATTATGGTAAATATTAAATTAGCTATTTAAGTAATCCTTTATTTTTTTATTAAAAATTTTTTTTAAAAACTATTTATTTATTTATTTTAGAGACAGGTGGGGGTGGCAGAGGGAGAGGGGGAGAGAATCTTAAGCAGGCTCCACGCTGGGAGTGGAGCCAACACAGGGTTTTATCTCACAACCATGAGATCATGAGCTGAGCCAAAATCAGGAGTCAGATGCTTACTTGACTGAGCTATCCCCGTGCCCCTAAGAAATTCTTTTAATGTGAATACTTCACCACACCAATTAAAAGACAGATTGTCAAGAGAGATAATCAAGAATAAATTTAACTATATGTTGTCTACAAGCACCTCACTTTAAGTACAAATACGCAATTACTTTCAAAGCAAAGGAATGGAAAAAGATATACTGGGATAACATGAATCTCAAGGAAGATTGAGTAGTTATATTAATTTCAAGAAAAATAAGACTTCAAAAATAAAAGAATTTTCAGAGATAAAGAGTGGTATTATATAATGTTAAGATGTCAGTTCTCCAAGAAGGAAGAATATAATAATCTTAAATGTATAGGTACCCAACAGCAGACTGTCAAAATATAAGAGGCAAAAATTGATAGAACTACAGGCGAATAGACAATTCCATTATTCCAGTTGGAGATTTCAGTACCACATTTTCAGTACTGATAGGTAAGACAGACAGGAAAGACTTAAGGATATAATTGACTTGAACAACACTATCAATCAACTGTATCTACCTGACATTTATACACTACTGCCTCGAACAACAGCAGAATAAACATTTTTCTCAAGCTTGCATGGAACATTTATCAAGATAGACCTCATTCTAGACCATAGAAAATACTTTACATATATTAAAAAATAGAACTCATACAAAATGTGTTTCAGACCACAATGGAGTTAAACCAGAAATCAGTTAACAGAAAGACAGCAAGAATTAACCCAAATATTTAGAAATTAAGCAACATATCTAAGACACATGAGTCAAAGAAGTCTCTAGAGAAATTTAAAAATATTTTGAGCTAATGAAAACACAACTTGTTAAAATTTGTGTAATACATTAAAAGCAGTGCTTTGAGGGAATTTTATAGCATTGAATGAATTTATTAGAAAAGGGGGCACCTGGGTGGCACAGCGGTTAAGCGTCTGCCTTCGGCTCAGGGCGTGATCCCGGCGTTATGGGATCGAGCCCCACATCAGGCTCCTCCACTGTGAGCCCGCTTCTTCCTCTCCTACTCCCCCTGCTGTGTTCCCTCTCTCGCTGGCTGTCTCTATCTCTGTTAAAGAAATAAATAAAATCTTTAAAAAAAAAGAAAAGAAAAGAAAAGAAGAAAGTGCTAAAGTCAATAATTTATATTTCTGCCTCAGGAAAACTGGGGAAAGAAGATTAATTTATGTCTAAAGCAAGGAGAAGAAAAGACATGTTAAGAACTAGAGCAGAAATCAATGAAAATGAAAATAGGAAAACAATAGAGAAAAATCCGTAAACCTCAAAGCTGGTTCTCTGAAAACAGACACAAAATTATTGTCTCTATCTAGATTACTAAGAAAAAAAAAGAATACACAAATAACCAATACCAAAAGTATAAAAACGGTTTATCACTGTAAATCTCATGGAAATTCAAAGAAAAAAACAAAGACCAAAAAGAACTCTATGTCCATAAATTTGATGATTTAGATAAAATGGACCAACTGCTTGGAAAACACGAATTACAAACACTTATACAAGGAGAAATGGATCATCTGAACAGATTTATATATGTTTAAGAACTTGAAGCATTAATTTAAAATCTTCAAGAAAAAAAAAAAAAAAAAGCAAGCACCAAACCCAGATGTTTTAGTAGTGAATTCTACTAAATATTTAAGGAAGAACTGACACCAATTCTCCACAGTCTCAACCAGAAAATAGAAACAAAGTGAACACATCCTAATTCATTCTATCCAGCATTATTCTAATGTTAATAAAAACATTATGAGCAAGAAAAACTGCAGACCAGTATCTCTCAAGAATACAGATGTAAAAATCTTCAACAAAACATTAGCAAATAGTATCCAACAGTGTATGAAAAAAATCTACATATTACAACGAACTGGGATTTATTCCAGTTATGTGAGATTGATTTGACATTTAAAAATTGATCAATGGAATCTTCCTATCAACAGACTCAAGACCAACAATGATACAACTGTATCATTCGACACAAGAAAAGATATGACAAAACTGAACACCCTTTCATGATAAAAGGTCTCAGAAAACTAGCATTACAGGGGAACTTCCTCAGTTTGATAAACTGTGTCTCAAAAAGCTACAGCTAACATCACACTTAATGGTGAGGAACTGAACATTTTCCCTTTGTGCTCATAGACAAAACAAGCATGTTCTCTCATCATTTCTAGTCAACGTTTTACTGGAATTCCAAACTACTGCAATAAGACAAGACAGGAAAAGGAAAACTATTCAGATTGGGAAACAAGGAATAAAACTGTTTTTGCCCACTGATGACATGACTCTTCATGTATAAAATCCCAAAGAATCAACAAAATAAAATTCCTGGCTCTAAAAAGAGGTATAGCAATATTATTCCTTCAAATATTTTTTGGCTTTTCTCCATTTTGGGGACTCAAATTAAACATGTTAGACTGCTTTACATTTTCCCACAAGCTGTAGAGGTGCACTTAATTTTTATAGTTGTTTTTCTCTCTGTGCTTACCTACTTATCATCTAATTTTTGCTATGTCTTAAAGTTTATTGAAAAAAGTTTTTATAAATATCTGATAAAACGCTAAACCTCTAAAGGATTTTTCACCTCCTACACTGTATTTTTATTGTCCAGAAATAACATTTGGCTCATTTTTATGAATTCTCTCTCTCTTGACTTTAGGTTTACATTTTCTTTAAAGTTTTTTATGTATTTATTGATTTATTTTAGAGAGAGAGAGAGAGAACATGTGTGTGCCTGTGCATGAGTGGGGGGAGGGGCACAGGGAGAGAATCTTCAGGCTGACTCCCCACTGAGCACAGAGCCCAATATGGGGCTTGATAGCCATGACCCATGAGATCATGACCTGAGTCAAAACCAAGAGTCAGAACCTCAACCAACTGAGCTACCGAGGTGCCCCTACATTTTCTTTAAATTCTTAATTATGTTTGTAATTGCTGCATTAGAGTCCTTCTCTATTGATTCCATCATGTCTGTCATATTTGGTTCTTTCTATTGTCTAATTTTTCTTCTGGTTGTGGCTAAGACTGTCCTCGTTTTTCATATTCTAGTAAATTTTAATTGGGTGCCGGCCATTTTGTTTGTTGCATTTTTGTCTGGAGTGTTTTGTCTTCCTTTAAGAAGTGCTGAAGTTTGTCTTGACAGGTGTTATTTGTGGAGCAGCTTGATCCTTTTGAGGCTTATTTTTAAAACTTTTTAGGGTGGGTCTGCACTAAGTTTACTATAGGTATAAATCAGCCTTATTGCTGAGAGGTGATTCTCCAGATTTCTCTCCTCAATACCCTGATTGTTCAAGTTAGGCATCTTCACTATGGCAGGTTGTAACCTGAACATCTCATGGCACTGGGTGATCTCTGAGAATTGTTTATCTTATAACTAAGAGTATATCTTTGCCTGACTTCAGGGTATTTATCCTATACGTGAACAAATTAATGTTCAGCAACAAACTCAAGTGGCACTCTCTACAGATTTCTGGTACTATTTTTCTGCACATATCTCTTCTCTTTGATGCTCTGTCTTTAAACTTTTGGCTACTATAGCCTCATCAAAATGCAACTTCTATCTTCTAAATTCAGCAAGCTCTGCAAGGTCTGCTCTTATATTCTGATTCTTAAAGTACCTCCATGAAAAACCTCAGGATGACTTGTAAGCTTCTTTGTTTATTTTAATTTTCTCAGGGCTCACAAGCCTATAGTAGCTGTTGTCCAATGTGTAAAAATCACCTGTTTCATAGGTTGTGTCCAATTGTTTTTCTAGTTGTTTTTGCCAGAGGGCAAAATTTGATACTGGTTACTCGAACACGGTTTACTGTAATACTGTAGCTTTTCTGGCTTATTGTCCTTGTTACAATCAGAAAAGCCGTCTCCTGAGTCATTTTGCCTTCTGGCTAGATGGTAAACTCTTGCAAATATAAAGAGGTTCCATGAAATTATAAATTGTTATTCCACTTGGGGTTGTGCCATTCTGCTATAAGAGTTGTGAGTGGTCTCTTGCCTGTCTCTGAGTGAGGGAGATTTAATTTCCTAGTTCAAAATGTACCAAGTGATCAGACAAGACTTAGGGCACAGAGCAGCGGTTAGTACTGAGCCTTGATCAAATATAAAGACGATGTGGAGCTAAGTGTTGACCAAGTCTAAAATGCATTGTAGTTTTCTAGATAGCAATATTAAGGGACACAAATACTCATGTTTCTTGGATTCCTTGCTGCATGCTCATGTTGAGACATAATCTACTCTTTGGTGATATAAAATCCATATTCAAATTACATGGTCTAGGACAAATGGTAATTTTTAAAGTGTAGTACCCTTCACTTAGGCTACTCCCCATGAAAAGATCAGAGACGACATGACAAAGTATAATGTATAATATTATAAGGCATAGAAAAGCATGCTAACGTACCATGTCTTTCTCAGATAACTGAAGCATATGCCCTTGATTTACATCAGTGTCACAAAGACCCTTTCTTTCTTACACAGCAGTTCACTAAAATAATTCTATAGCAATGAGAATTAAAAAAATACTCCCAAATTTCTTCTTTAAGGACCTCAGAATGATTGAAGAGGGCTAGGCTGAGTTATTCCTCTACTAGGAAGGGAAGACAGAGTGGGAAATTCAATAATATGTCCAGAGGGACTGTTATCCCTCTAGATTTTGTGATGGTTTCAGACTGGCAAAAAACATTCATAATGATTCTGTTTTCCCTGAGAATCTTTGAAAGGTCAGAGACCTGTGGTGTGCATTCCCATGGATTACTTTGATGATATGGCCGTTTCTAAGAGAAATAATTTAAGGGGAAAATAGCAAAAGTGGTTTCAAGGCGAAGTTAATAACAAGCAATATAGGCTTACTCAAGGAGCAAGAAAAATTCCAAATGAACAACGTAATCTTACACCTAAAGGAGCTGGAAAGTGAAAAACAAACAAAACCCAAAACCAGCAGAAGGAAGGAAATAATGGAGATTAAAGCACAAATAAATGACACAGAACCTTAAAAAAAAAATAGAACAGATGAAACCAAGAGCTGATTCTTTCAAAAGATCAACAAAATTAATAAGCCTCTAGCCAGACTCATCAAAAAAAAAAAAAAAAGGTAGAAAGAAAGAGAACAAACTTTTAAGTAAATAAAATCACAAATGAAAGAGAAGTAACCACCAGTACCACAGAAATACAAACAATGATAAGTGAATACTATGAAAAACTATATACCAACAAATTGGACAACTAGATGAAATGGACAAGTTTCTAGAAACATGTAACTTACCAAAAGTGAACCAAAAAGAAATATAAAGTTTGAACAGATAAATTACCAGCCAGGAGACTGAATCAGTAATCATAAAATTCCCAATAAACAAAAGTCCACAACCAGAAAGCCTTCGCAGGTGAATTCCACTAATCATTTAAACACAAGTTAACAGCTACTCTCCTCAAATGATTCCAAAAAACAGAAGAAGAGGGGGGCGCCTGGGTGGCACAGCGGTTAAGCGTCTGCCTTCAGCTCAGGGCGTGATCTCGGCATTATGGGATCGAGCCCCACATCAGGCTCCTCTGCTGTGAGCCTGCTTCTTCCTCTCCCACTCCCCCTGCTTGTGTTCCCTCTCTCACTGGCTGTTACTATCTCTGTCAAATAAATAAATAAAATCTTTAAAAAAAAAAATTGAAAAAAAAAAAAAACCAGAAGAAAGAAAACTTCCAAATTCATTGTATGAGGCCAGTATCACCCTGATACCAAAAACAGATAAAACACTACAAAAAAGAGAACTACAGTCCAGTATCTCCAATGAACATAGATAAGAAAATCCTCAAAAAAATACTAGCAAACCAAATACAACAATACATTAAAAAAAACATTCACCACGATCAAGTGGGATTTATTACCAGGATGTAAGGGTAGTTCAATATTCACAAATCAATCAAAGTGATACATCACATCAATAAGAGAAAGAATAAAAACAATAAAAATAATAATAAAAATATGATCATTTCAATAGATGTAGAAAGCATTTGACAAAGTACAACATCCATTCATGATAAAAGCCCTCAACAAAATAGGTTTAGAGGGAATATACCTCAACATAATACAGGCCATATATGAAAAACCCACAGTGAACATCATACTCAAAAGGGAAAAATGGAGAGCTTTCCCCCTAAGGTCAGGAACAAGCCAAGGATATCCACTCTCACCACTGTTATTCAATATAGTACTGGAAGTCTTAGCCACAGCAATCAGACAACAAAAAGATACAAAGGCATCCAAATTGGTAAGGAAGAAGTAAAACTTTCACTATTTGAAGATGACATGATACTATATACAGAAAACCCAAAAGACTCCACCAAAAACTACTAGAACTGATAAATGAATTCAATAAGTCACAGGTTACAAAATCAACGTGCAGAAATCCATTGCATCTCTATACACTAGTAATGAAGCAGCAGAAAGGAAATTAGGAAAACAATCCCATTTACAATTGCACCAAAAATAATAAGATACCTAGGTATAAACCTAACCAGAGGTAAAAGAACTATATACCATCTGAAAACTATAAAACATTGATGAAAGAAATTGAAGATGACAGAAAGAAACAAAGATATTCTATGCTCATAGATTAGAAGAACAAATATTGTTAAAAATGCCATACTACCCAAAGCAATCTACAGATTTAATGCAATCCCTATCAAAATACCAACAGCATTTTTCACAGAACTAGAATAATCCTAAAATTTATGTGGAACTATGAAAGCCCTCAAATAGCAAGGCAATTTTGAAAAAGCAAAGCAAAGCTGGAGGTGTCACAATTCCAGCCTTCAAGTTATATTACAGAGCTGTAGTAATCAAAACAGTATGGCACTGGAAAAAGCAAAACAAAACAACCAACCCTCCCCCCAAATAAAAAACCAAACAAGAACAAAAAAACAAAACAAAACAAAAACAAGGCACAGATCAATGGAAGAGAATAGAAAACCCAGAAATAAATCTACAATTATACGGTCAATTAATCTTTGACAAAGCAGGAAAGAATATCCAATAAGAAAAAGACAGTCTCTTCAAAAAATGGTGTAGGGAACCCTGGTCAGCTACATAAAAAAGAATGAAACTGGACCCCTTTCTTACACCATACACAAAAATAAACTCTAAATGGATTAAAAACCTAAATGTGAGACCTGAAACCATAAAAATCCTTATAGAGGGGAGCCTGGGCAGCTCAGTGGTTAAGCATCCAACTCGAGTTTGACTTAGGTCATGATCTCAGGGTTGTGAGATCAAGGACTGCATCAGGCCCTGTGCTGGGTATGGAGCCTGCTTAAGAGTCTCTCCCCCCCACGCCGCCCCCGGCTCCCACATGCTTTCTCTCTCTCTCTCTCTCAAAAAAAAAAAAAAAAAAAACCCAAAAAACAAAACAACAACCCAAAAAACCTTGGAGAGAGAACAGGCAGTAATGTTTCTGACATCAGCCATAGCAATATTTTCCTAGATAGGTCTCCCAAGACAAGAGAAACAAAAGTAAAAATAAACTATTAGGACTACATTAAAAAAAAAAAAACCCAAAAAACAAAAAGAACCTTCTGTACAGAGAAGGAAATAATCAGCAAAACTAGAAGGCAACCTACTGAATGGGAGAAGATATTTGCAAATGACATATCTGATAAAAGGTTAGTATTCAAAATATATAAAGAACGTATACAACTCAACACCCCAAAAACAAATAATCCAATTAAAAATGGGCAGAAGACACATACAAATATTTTTCCAAAGAAGATGTCCAGATGGCCAACAGACACATGAAAAGATGCTCAACATCACTCCTCATCAGGGAAATGCAAATCAAAACCACAGTGAAATAGCACCTTACACCTGTCAGAATGGCTAAGATCAAAAACGTAAAAAACAACAAGTGTTGGTGAGGATGTGGAGAAAAAGGAACCCTCTTGCACTGTTGGTGGGAATGCAAACTGGTACATCTACTTTGGAAAACAGTAGAGGTTTCTCTAAAAATTAAAAATAGAACTACCCTGAAATCCAGTAATCACATTACTTGGTATTTACCTAAGAATACCAAAACACTAAAAAAAATTACAAAAACACTAATTCAAAGAGATATATGCACCCTGGGGCACCTGGATGGCTAAGTCAGTTAAGTGTTCAAGTCTTGATTTCGGCTCAGGTCATGATCTCGTGTTCATGAGATGGAACCCTGCGTTAGGCTCCCTGCTTAGCAGGGAGTCTACTGGAGATTCTCTCTCTCCCCGTCTGTCCTTGTCCCCCCTCGAGTAAAAAAATAATCTTTAAAAATAAATTTAAAAAAGCCAAAGCAATATATGCAACCCTATATTTATAGCAGCATCATTTGCAATAACGAAATTATGGAAGCAGCCCAAGTATCCATCTAGAGATGAATGGATAAAAATGCAGTATATATTTATATATACAATGGAATATTACTCAGCCATAAAGAATAATGAAATCTTGCCACATGCAATGACATGGATGGAACTAGACAGTATAATGCTAAGCAAAATAAGTCAGTCAGAGGTAGACAAATACCATATGATTTCACTCATAACAAAAAACAAACAAAAAAAATGAGCAAAGGAAAAAGAGAGAGACAGAGAGAAACAAACCGAGAAACAGACTCTTAACTATACAGAAGGAACTGATGGTTACCAGAAGGGATGTGGGTGGGGGGGTGGATGAAATAGGTGAGGTGATTAAGGAGGGCACTTGTCATGATAAACACTGGATAACGTATGGAAGTGTTGAATCACTATATTGTACATCTGAAACTAAAATAACACTGTATGTTAACTATACTGGAATTAAAATGAAAAAGATACGGGCACCTGGGTGGCTCAGACAGTTAGGTGTCTACCTCCAGCTCAAGTCATGATCCCAGGGTCCTGGGATCAAGTCCCACATCAGGCTTCCTGCTCGGCAGGGAGTCTGCTTCTCCTTCTCCCTCTGCCCCTCCCCCTGCTCGTTCTCTCTCTCTCTCTCAAATAAATAAAATCTTTAAAAAGAATTAAAAAGATTAAAAAAATGTTTTTATTGCTTATTTCTTCATCTTGCATAAATTATCTATCATGTATCAAACAACTATGTTAACAACATTTTATTTATATTTCATTGGATATGTATAGTCCTTAGCATAAGTTAATTAACTTTCCTTTTTTATAAACCTCTATCAATTGTTCTCAGAGGATCTCAAAAGGATAATTAAGCATTCTCTAAGGAACTTTCACAGTCTATTACCATTGATTGCTAATAAGACAGTAGAAAGTAATTCACTTCTTTTCAGGTAATTAGAATATTTTTGAAAAGTCTTCGTTATTTTTGAGTATGATAAAATCAATTACTATAGCAACTGTGCTTTTCAGACACAAGCTGGAATTAGAACAAACGCAGGATGTCATTTGTTTCATTTTGTTATATTTGGATCTGCCAATAGGCTTATATACATGAAATTAGGAATGTTTCCCCACCATCCACATTTCAGAATTCAATAGTGGTTACTATAAGTTTTATGTCTCAATAAATTCAGCACCAGTCAGTTCAGCCTGAGCTCCAGGCATGTAAAAGAATATAGGTGCCACAGAAAAAGAAGTGTTACTAATATTTTTATTCTGAATTACATACAAGTTGCATTTAACTGCAGGAGTGGACTTTGTAATACATTTATATTAATTCATGATCGTGTCTCTAATGAGCATTCTAAATGACTAAATAAAAATGTCAGCACATTTAGAAGAAATGTTTATAATAAAGAACCATAAGAACATTTAAAGAAAGTCGAAATGCCCCTGTAGCTGTTTCCAAACCAAATCAAGGACAGACTTAATTCCCCATTTTTCTTTTTTCTTATTTAACCTGGCAGTCCCCATACTTGAATGCAACCATTCATTCATTCATTCATTTAACAGACTCTAACAAACACTAGAGTAGTCTACCTCTCCCTGGGAATTTTTTTTCCTTTTTAAATTTTTATTTTATTTATTTGTTTATTTATTTAAATTCAATTAGCCAACATATAGTACATCATTAGTTTTTGGTGTAGTGTTCAATGATTCTTTAGTTGCATATAACACCCAGTGCTTATCACGTCATGTGCCCTCCTTAATGCCCATCCACCCACCTCCCTTTCCATAACCCTCAGTTTGTTTCCTGGAGTCAAGAGTCTCTCATGGTTTGTCTCTCTTTCTCTCTGATTTCTTCCCATTCAGTATTCCGTCCCTTCCCCTATGATCCGCTGAGCTATTTCTTATATGCCACATATGAGTGAAACTATATGATAACTGTCTTTCTCTGACTGACTTATTTCACTTAGCATAATACACTCCAGGTCCATCCATGTCAATGTAAATGGTAGGTATTCATCCTTTCTGATGGCTGAGTATATTCCATTGTATATATGAACCATATCTTCTTTATCCATTCATTTGCTGAAGCACTCTAGGGCTCCTTCTACAGTTTGGCTGTTGTGGACATTGCTGCTATGAACACTGGGATGCAGGTGCCCCTTCTTTTTACTACATCTGTATCTTTGGGGTAAATACCCAGTAGTGCAATTGCTGGGTCGTAGGGTAGATCTATTTTTAACTTCTTGAGGAACCTCCATACTGTTTTCCAGAGCTGTACCAGCTTGCCTTCCCACCAACAGAGTAAGAAGGTTCCCCTTTCTCCACATCCTTGTCAACATTTGTTGTTCCCTGTCTTGTTAATTTTAGCCATTCTAACTGGTGTAAGGTGGTATCTCATTGTATTTCCCTGACAGCAGGTGATATGGAGCATTTTTTCATGTGTCTGTTAGCCATTTGTATGTCTTCTTTAGAGAAGTGTCTGCTCATGTCTTCTGCCCACTTCTTGACTGGATTATTACTTTTTTTTTGGGGTGTTGAGTTTGAGAAGTTCTTTATAGATCTTGGATACTAGCCCTTTATCTATTATGTCATTTGCAAATATCTTCTCCCATTCCATAGGTTACCTTTTAGTTTTGTTGACTGTTTCGTTTGTTGTGCGAAAGCTTTTTATTTTGATGAAGTCCCAATAGTTCATTTTTGGTTTTGTTTCCCTTGCCTTTAGAGATGTGTCTTGAAAGAATCTGCTGTGGCTGAGGTCAAAGAGGTTACTGCCTATGTTCTCCTCTAGGACTTTGTTGGATTCCTGACTCACGTTTAGGTCTTTCATTCATTTTGAGTTTATCTTTGTGTACGGTGTATGAGAATGGTCCAGTCTCATTCTTCTGCATGTGGCTGTCTAATTTTCCCACCACCATTTACTGAAGAGACTGTCTTTGATAAAGTAACACATGCTGAAGGGAACCTCTACCCCAGACTTTAAAATCTAGGCATAGGAAGCAGAAAGTGTCTGAAGAAAAGTGTTGCAAACTGCTAGAGAACTACTCTTCACAAGTCAATATCCTGGCATAAGCTCTTATGGTTGGTACAGCATGCTGCTTTTGCCCAACTGCTCCTTCACTTGGCAGGCCTTTGTCAATCTCTGCATCACATCATATCTACCTGGTAAGTACACTCATTGTTCAAGATTGAGTTCAAGCTCACCTCATTTCATTTATTAAGTCCTCGCTGAACATTCCCTAATCTCAGTCCAATTGGCAATTCTATTGTTTTGGCGTTTTTTGGTCAGCAATAGTAAGGGCATGGCATATGTCTTTGACTAGTCAAATAAATAAATATATTTTCTATTTACACAAATACACACACGTAAATTCCCATTCATCAGCACTCTTTTCTGTAGCCATGTTACATAGTAGTGAAGAGTGGATGTTCTGGGTTGCACCAGCTTTGTTCAAATTTTAGCTTCATTACTTACTAGTTGCAGAATGTACAAGTTATAATTTATTTAACTTTTCTGTGCCTCAGTTTTCCCATTTAGAAGTTGGGGATGACAGTAGCTATATTATAAGGTAACTGTAAATACTGAATTAAGTATGTACAAAGCAATATAAGTATTTAATATGCATTAGGCTATCCAATAAAGAAATTCTGCATATCCATATCCATAGGCAAATTAAGAGAGAGGAAAAGACATCAATGGAGTGTCCTTTGAGAGCTCTCCCCGTTGCTCCAGAAAATTAACTCAGCCTAAGAGCAGATGGGGCAATGCTACCCAAATAGGCTACTTTTCCAAAGAACAAACCCATGAACCATCAGATTCTTTTCTGGCACCAATGCAGCTCAACACATTTATGTTTAATTAACTAATTGGTGTTTGGGAGGGTACCAGGAAACAGATCCCTTCATACACACATACGTGCATGAGTTTAAACTGGTACAAAAAGTTTAAATGATGGTTTGTTTGACAATACGTGTCAACATCCTTGAAGATTTGCATATACTTTACCAAGTAGTTACACTTTCAGAAATATATCCTGATAAAATCATCAGTCATGTATGCAAATATATATGAAAGAATACTAGAGCTTCATATGTATAAAAAATAAATAAAACTATACAATGTCCAACAATAAGGTTAATATTTAAATTTTCCAACATTAGGGTTATTTTATTTCTATAAAATAAAACATTATGTAATCAATAAAATTATATTGTAGAATATATACCATAAAGGATGTTCATAAAGGATTATGCTATAGTCATATTTTATTTTATACACGAGGTAGGAAAGAATGAAGATTTATCTATATATCTAGATCATAAATTTATACACACACACGTGTGGCGTGTGCGCATACTTCTCGAATGATTATCTGTAGGTAGTGTCATTATGCTTATCTATATTTTCTAAATTTTCTACAATCAGTTTCTATGATTTTTGTGAAGAAAAACATTAACATTCAGAATATGACCTGTGCTTCCTTTCTCTTTGGTAATGTTATTTAAGTCAGGATTCTAATACTTTTTAACAGGCTCTCACCATTTATTCCTCAGTCCTTATTAGGGGCATGGTCCTGGCATTGCCAGGGAGGGAACTGAATATTTCAGTGGAACTTCCTTTGTATGAGTCCTTTGTGGAACAGGAGTAAGGATTCTGAGAGAGTTACTCTTGTAAGAATAGTACCTCTCCTCTTGGAAATATTAACCTGGCTAGCTGGATGCCAGGTGAGTTTCCATAGGCACAAATTAATAATGGCCTACCTGCGACCAGAGAGCCAGGAGAAAAGGTCCAGTTTGGAAGAAAGATGATGCTGGCTGCCTGGCTGCTTTGGATTATGCCCTCTAACTCTGTGGTAAGTTTGCTAGCCTATAAACAGTAAGGATGCCTACCAAACTAAATGTTTTAGCTTGTTTTAATGCTTTTGTCCACAGTCAAAAGTGAATCATTTAAAAAAGTATTTAACTCTGAGTAAAAATTAAAGAGAGTATCAGCATTTTTTCCAGCAGGAATGAAAGGGTAACTCTCTACTCTAAAAAGTCTTACATCTATAAAACTCTGCAGGTAAATAAGAGCCAACATAGTCATCTGATGAAGTGATAAAATTTGCCCTTTGATTTTTATGCTATAGTGTCTAATCTCTAGGACAAAAAAAGGTCACTGCATAAAATAATGCCATAGCAGATTTTTATTAAAGACTACACAGTAAATTAGAGCAATTATATAAAATATAAATGATGAATATAGTATTAACTGTCATTTATTGCTTATCTACTTGTGTCAGATGTTTTATATGATATCCACTCATCCATCCTACAGTATATATTGAACATCTACTGAAGGGATGCCATTAACAATACAAAAATGACTTCTGCTCTCATAAACAGACTAATGAAGGGGAGAGGCATTAAACAATAATCATCCGTCAATTTCCATTGTGGTCAAAACCATAAAGGATAAATCAAACGATAAGGGAAGACTTTGCTGAAGAAGTGATATTAAAACTGTGAGCTACAAGATACCAGGTGAAGTGGTGACGAGGGACAGAGAGACATTCTAGGTAAAGAATACGGCGGCATGTGGTACACTGAAAGAGAAAAACAGAGAAACTTGAGGATTTAAGTAAACACCTAAGTCCCATAATGGGCAAACATTAAGAGCCAGAATTTGGACCTAGATCTATGTGACATCAAAATCCACCTTCTTTTTTTTCTTTTAAAGATTTTATTTATTTATTTGACAGAGAGAGAGAGAGCCAACGAGAGAGGGAACACAAGCAGGAGGAGAGAGAGAGGAAGAAGCAGGCTCCCAGCGGAGGAGCCTGATGTGGGGCTCGATCCCAGGACTCTGGGATCACGCCCTGAGCTGAAGGTAGACGCTTAATGACTGAGCCACCCAGGCGCCCCCAAAATCCACCTTCTGAAATTATTTTATAATAATTGGCTTGATTTGACCTGAAAAATGATTCCCTCAATTTTAATTCTCAGTTTGTTTACTCAGTTTTTGTTCAAGTACTTTTTTTTTTTTAATGTATGGAGCTTTTCTTTTCTTCACTTTTGATTATGTGCAAATTGGGATAATTGTAATGCTTATTAATATTTAATGGATTAATACAAAGACACATCTTTGAATGTCAGTTTAGGGTAATCACATCATCAGATACAATAAGTATTTCAAAAGACTTAAATAGACCCTAAAGTTTAGAGCCCATTTTCAATACCAGGGCAGATATATATCCTATATGATTAAGATATATAAGGCAAATAGTCTTACATGGACAATATGAAAGGTTTATTCAGATACCATTTTTCAGTCCAAAGTTTCATCATATTGGTTATTGATAAAACATTAAAATGTGACTAAAAAATTCATTTCAATATATTTTGCATCAAAGAAAGACTTCAAAAGCCATAAACAAGGCTTATCAATAAACGTAGCATCAGATCATATGTTTTTGGCTGTAATTTCACTATGGTCTATTCATCTTCACAAGTATTACTGAAACTATCTAATACTAATAATTTCCAAAAATTTCTCTCAGAATACGAAAGAGGCAGACCACTTTTTGTATATCCACACTGGGAGTTGATGACGCTTTTAGAATCATTCACTGAAAATTGTATCTGCAAAGAAAAAGATTAAACTCTACTCATACACACTGTTCTTTGATTACAGCATTCAGTTTTTCAAGCACCTGGAAAAACAGCCTTATTTTTTCTACTATTCCTATTACCCACTCCTTTGCATTCCTTCCTCTCCATTGTGCTAGCAAAGTCTTTCATCTCAACATTTTTAAAGGTAGACCATGTCTGAGTCCAGGTTTTAGTCATATAATCATATAAACAAATGCACTCACTAATACTCACCAACTTACTAATTCCTGGTAAGTGCACTCACATCAATCATTTTGGTCTGATCCTCTCTCATATCCTCTTTTGTCTAATACCCTCGAATTAACTCCAAGACATCTTTCTCTATGTTTTTGCAATGTTTCTGTTGTATTATCTGTTTTTTCCTAATTTATTTATTTATTTTTTTAAAGATTTTTTTATTTTTATTTATTTGACAGAGACAGAGACAGCCAGCGAGAGAGGGAACACAAGCAGGGGGAGTGGGAGAGAAAGAAGCAGGCTCATAGCGGAGGAGCCTGATGTGGGGCTCGATCCCAGAACGCCGGGATCACGCCCTGAGCCGAAGGCAGACGCTTAACCGCTGTGCCACCCAGGCGCCCCTGTTTTTTCCTAATTTAGACTGTGTACATGTCTCCTGGGCATGCTGACATAGACACAAGCATCAGCCCAGTATGACCCTCTCATTATTCATCAGGTCCAGAATATAGGTACCCTCCTCCAAGAGCTAGAATTACCCAAACAGAATCAACTCCCTTCTCTGAGGTCTGAGTTTCAGCTTGCTGAGACTCATTTTCCAAGCTTCCAAATTTTAATAATTTCAACTTCTCCCCAAATTACCTTTCCCTGTGATAATATATACTTCCTATATATAGCTGTAAGTATATAATATACCTAATAGGAGATGTGTTGTCATTATATCTTAATGTATTTCTTCATATTGTTCTCTAGTTTACAGTTCTGTGTACCAAGCTAATAATTCTCTATATTAAATTTTCTGTTAAAATAAATGCTGTAATTTCTGTCTTCTGAGTAGACAGAGTGATACAGAAATTTTTATCAGGAGTGGCCCCAGGAAATGTCCCTCAAAAATGGGATTTGAGAATTGGCTTGCTCATGTCTCAGAGCCTGACTACAATCCGGTGTTCCCTGCTAATGTCATAGGATGCCGCAGAAATATGAATAATCATATGTGGTTGATATTAATGAAGTGCCTTCTCAAGCAAATATCTTGGGGACCGTGAGGTTTCTGCACTGAATCTTATTACAGTAATGATGACTAAAAAAATGTGACATGGGATTAATGTCAGGCTGGTAAACGTTTTAAAAACTGATTCTTTAAAAAAATATAGTCTGTAGTCATGACCAATTTCTTTGGAGAAAATATTCCCACCATGGCCACATTCAAGCCAGAAACGTGGTGTTACTGAACACGGAGCTACGGCTGCACGCGATGGATTTTTTTGACTGCACTGGATTTCTTTAAAAAACAATTACAAACTCAAGTCTATAAATTCTTGGGTAAAATTATGATCAGAGAACTGAAGAACTTCTATAGCAGCCTTTAAAGAATCTTATCTATGAAGCCATGGGGGAAATTTTTTTTCTGAAAAACTAACAGACTTTTGTGTGAAGGTTGCAGAACTATAACATAAGATGGATTCACAGTTTTGTCAAAATTTTTAAGAGAAAGTGAGGACTATCACTGGGAAAATGTGGGACCCTGAGGCTTGAAATGGGGATATCTGTGTAGGCTGGCTGAAGCTGAGGCCCCCAGGTCACATTAATACTTCCTTTAAAGTAAGAACAACCTGTCCTCATGTTTCTGAGAAAAATCAGTCTCCCCTTGTTTGAATATTTTGTCTTAAATAAAATAATCATGAATATTACCACCTTGGACCTTTTGCCTTCCTCCCTCATGGTTGTTGGAACATGGTGGTGCTGTAACCGAAGTAGCTGATTTTTGCTTTAGGAGAAAGAACACTTTATACACTGGTTCTTAAAGCATGTTTCTAGGAACAGCAGCATCTGCGTCACCAAAAAAACTTATTGGGAATGCAAAATATTGGGTCCCACCCTGGGCCTACTGAATCAGTTTCCTACAGAAACTCTGGGGATGGGCTCAGCAACTTGTTTAAAAAGCTCTCCAGGAAATTCTGATTCATGCTAAAGTTTCAAAACCACTGCTTAAATTCTACATTGAGCAGTTTACAACTTTATTTCCTAGATTAGGGGGGAAAAAAACTTTAGCATCAATTAGATTAAGTTTTTAAAAAGTTATACAAGCTCTTCTAAGATCTCACATACACATTTCATATATTACAGGACAATGCAATCTTTAGTGAAGGGTATAACTCTTCCTTTTATAAAAATATATGTAATGAAACTTACATATTTATATATTTGCCATATCAAGTCAATAAATATTTATGGGATACTTTATATGTACCCACTCAAGTTCTAGGCACTAAGGGACAGAATATGAATAAATATATCTTCCCTGAAAAAAGACATCAAAATGACATTCCATTTATCATTTGTGGTGATTAAGATAAATCTTCTTTAGTTTTACTCTAGCAAGCTCCATTGATTAAAGATCTCACAATCTTATTAAGGAAATGAGCCTTATAGAGTAGAAACAGTTAGTAATTAGTACAAAATAATTTCTAGTCAAGTGACATCTTGTATAGTATAAATCATGAATGCTTCATTCATTAGAATAGAGGAATTACTGTGAGTTAAAAGAGTAGAAAGGCGTCATTGGAAACACTTGAAATGAGGTTTAAATATGAGCAAAATTTTGTTAGAAAGAATAGGATGGAGGGTTCAGCTAGGGAAGGCAAGATGGAAACGAGCACATGCACAAGACAACAAGATGGGTGTTCAGAGTAGTTGAAGAAATAGTTTTAATTAAATGAGAGCTTAGTTATATTAGATATTAATATAATTTAGACATATTTATATTAGCAACTTAACCTCTTTTAACACTGTGTAGCCCATAACTCATGGAGGATTTGAAAATGTGACCTGAAATGAATGGATGTACGCTAATTTGCCTGAGGCTGGTGAAGGGCAATAAAGTCTAGGCAGGAAAACAGAATAAGACAAGAGAAAATACTGGGGTCATAGTGGAGAAATGTACCATTTGATCCTTGATTTGACCAACAAGAGGTAAATCTAAAACATGAGACTAGCTTTAGGAAAGAAGAAAACTGTGGCAAAATCTTACACTGCTGAGACCACACAAAACGTATCAATGCATTAGCAACCCATACATTTTTGCCATTTGTCCATCAATGAGTAGGCTGACCTTCTTTGCTCAGTTTCCCCCCTTTACCTACCATATTCACCCTTCTGAATTTTATGTTGCAGATTAAAATGAGAAAGGGGGGTCACTGAAGAAAAGACATGGGTAGAACTGGACTAGGGAAGAAATTTCGGGGATGGTGGATATAAGCCATAAGGTATAAGGGATTTAAATGAAAAAGAAAAACAAGAAAGCTTAAGTATTGCCATGCCTATGTAAACTATTCACTGCCTGTGAAAAATACAAAGAATACTTGAGTTACTTCGTAATTGCTTACACTTACTGTAAGTGATCTGCGTGTTCTTTGCTCTGATATTAGACCACATGACTCATGATGTGAGTTTAGATATAGTGAGCATCAAGTTTATATACTATATTTGCTACAAAAAAATGGATCTCTTAAGTACATCATGAGTTAAGACTAATCAGTGTTACTCTTCAGCTTGCTCATACCTCTAATGTCTGAAGGAGATCCACATTCTCCATGACTTCGAAAGAGCCACCCACTGCTTTCCCAATCACTCTGCCCTAGAATGGTCTCTATGCTGAGAAGGGAGAGGGAATGAGGATAGGCACAAATGTCCTTGAACCATTTGAAACAAGCCTAGAATAGCCTTTAGATAAACCCCCTATTGTGAGTCGTATCATCCTGACAGGGACCCTGAAATATCACCATAACTTCAATTATGACTTATATTACTACTAATTTTAGAAAGTACATTTGTGGTTCTTTGAAAGGAGAAAAATATTTTTCTTTTTGGAATCATCCACAAGTTACCAGTAGTTTTCTGAGTAGACAATTATAACAATAACAACACTAACTATGTTTCCTGAGTGCATATTATGTGGCAGAAGCTATTTTAAGTGCTTCGCAGGTTTTACATGTAAACAAATACTCATGAGAAGGGTTCTACTATTCTCATCACTAATCCCAGCTAGTGAATGGTATAGGTAGGATTTACCATCAGGCCATCTACTGCAGGATTCCTTGTTCTAAATATTGAAATAAATTTTAATTGGTCAATGATACATCTAGAAAGATTCCTCACAAAACAGCTGCAAATAAGCCATCCAGAAAAGATGGTCATAATCTTTTAATGGAAAGTTTTAAGAATAGAAAACATTATTACTTCCCATGATAAGTATAGCCTAATATTTGCACTATTATTATAAATGAAGTTTCATTTTATATATCATATCTAGTGGTTCTCAACCAGGAATGATTTTATCTCCTGGGGACATGCAACAATGTTGTCAAAATCAAGGGTTGCTGCTAGCATCTAGTGGGTTGAGACCAGGGACAGTGATAAACATTTTACATAGCACTGGACAGTGTCCACAAAAAAGAATTATCCAGATTGAAATGTCAATAGAGCTGAGGTTGAGAAATCATGATGTAATTTAAAACTGTTCTCTGCATTATTCTTAAAATGAGAGAATTAATTTCAGTAAGTACTTACTGATTTCTCTCTTTCTACATTTAGATTATCACATGCCTTCAGGACTCCATTCACCAGATTATATCCCGAATTGACATTTATCACTAAATCGTAGGTCAAGCCATCATTTCTGCTTCCATTCTTGTTCCTCCTACATTTCATCAGTAGCAGTGTAACTTCTCTAAAGCCTATTAGACAATGACCTTCTGTTCTATATCCACCAGTGATTTCTTTTATGGTATAAAATCAAACCCAAGGGCGCCTGGGTGGCTCAGTTGGTTGAGCGTCTGCCTTTGGTTCAGGCCATGATCTTGGGGTCCTGGAATCGAGCCCTGCATCAGGCTCCCTGCCAGGTGGGGAGTCTGCTTGTCCCTCTCCCTCTGCCCTTATCCCTGCTTGTGCTCACTCTGTTTTTTTCTCAAATAAATAAATAAAATCTTTAAAAAAAAAATCAAACCCAAACTGCAAACTATGACCTGCAATATGCCATAGGATTTGGCTGCTACCTAAGTTCAGCTCTTACTACCCAAGATGCTTAATTTTCACTATTTTCCAGGTACTGGTCTTTTCACTGTCCCATGGATATGCCAAGTTCATGCCATTTCAGGACTCTGTACTTGGATTTCCACTGACGAGAATGTTCTTTCTCTTGAGTTTGACATGGCCTTTCTTCATTTTTTAGGATCCAGCTCAAATGAAAGTCTCTCTAAAAGGCCTTATCCCTGACCCATGATTGACTTGCCTCCTAATATTTATCATTTTCTGAAATGATCTTCTGTCTTTATGTATCAGTGTTCCATGTTAATTATAAAAGTGTAAGCCTCATGAGGAAAGGACTTTGTCTTACAAAGTCTATTGCATTCCTCATGTCTAGAACAATGTCTGACATGTAATAGTCCATTAATAAATATTTGTTGAATAATGAATGAATTACTGAAAGAATGAATAAAATCTAAAGGCTAAGGATTTGCTTAATGCTATGGATGCAACAAGGTAAACACTGTACCTATCCTCCAGTCTTCGAACAGGGTCACTTTCTATTCAAGGAAGTAAAGTATAAAATGAAACATAAAGAACAGGAATGAATTATCCAGGTGGAGAGCAAGGAAAAGAGCTTTCAGTGTAAAGGAACTATAAAACACTGAGGCTCAGGGTTAAGACGCAGCTGAGCCTGTGGTAGGAGCAGCACGGTTGTTCTGGAGACAGGCATGGAGGAACCAGAATTGAGGCTGGGTGGTAGAAAGGCACATCACAAGGACCTTAAAGATATTAAGAATGTGGACTTTATCATGAGTGACTGGAGGGTTTTAAATCAGTACGTAATGCTATCATATTACACAGTGATCAAAGCATGGAACCTGAATTAATCAAGGCTGCAACTAAACCACATTTGCATAAGCAGTAAGATCATAATTTGGGTAAATAGAGAGTTGGTGATGAATGGAGGGTTCATACTAATGTATATAATCCAACATTCAGGACTGAATTTAATTTTCTCATTCACTGGGTGAATGACAAAATGGCTCAGTGCCAGTCAAATCCTGAGTCAAATGACACTCCTCTGCAATATATTAAACATTTCACAGATCGCAGAAGACATGTTTTTTGAGTAGTGAAATCACTTCAGTTGTGAACCCTTCCAGAATTTTCCATTTTTAATAAATTGATTTAATTTTTCTCTTCTATTCATGTGCAGATCTGCTAAAGTATGTTTCACAAAAAGTAAAGTGGTCAGATTCAATCAGACCATTCATTCATACCAGCCAGGGCTCTCAGTAATTACTTTTTATCTGAGATAATTTTAATTTGCCTTCCATTTACATAATGAAATCATTTTGTATCACTCTACCAAGAGCTCAGGAGGAATATTTTAGGATATCAATATTGTGTTTATTTCATTTGTTTAACAATATTTATGTATATCCTACTATGTGCAGGGTGATCTTGCTGTAGTCACATTAAGCAGAAGATCATGATTATTTGTGAAGCACAAATATAAATAGTAATTTGGATGTCTATGAAAAAATAATCCAGATAATTTAGGACCAGTGTTTTTTTTTGGGGGGGATGCATAAATCAGATTGGACCACCTTCACAAAAATATTAATAAATAATTTTATTTTCAGTTTGTCATTTGTTAACCAAAATTAATGAAAAATTATTTACGTGTGAGTATGTTTTAAAAGGTGGCTTATACTGAGTCCAGGAATTCCTGTAGCTGTAACTGTTTTGTAATTAGAAAATGAATCTTACTTACTTTTGTATTCTCTTTATCTAGCACAGTGCTGGACACAGAGTAAATGCAAAACATATTTTTGTTTAATGGAACAGAGTAGAAATAATTGTCTTTTTCTCCCCTGAAAAGCATTTAGTTGTTAAATTTGACTGTTGGGCAATTTATTTAAAGGTCTATGAAATCTCATATTGAAAACCAACTCCACTTTAATTATGTTCTAACTCTAGTTAGCAACATTTGGTACTTACAAAATCAAGGTTACTGTCATTTTTCCCCTTCCATATGTATGCTATTCAATCGCTTTTTTTTTTTTTTTTTTTTGCTATCCAATAGCTTTTATCACATGGACACCTGTGATTCCCCAAAGATGAGCTTTTGTAAAAACATTAATGCCTTGTTTGTACATAAATAATTTATATTCATATTTGTTCCACCTATCAATTTTACTGACATTGAAATATGGACAATTTAAGGCATATCATTATTAATATTAAAGCAATGTGAAACTAAGATAGGAGTTTGTTTTGCATTAGTGAAGCCCTTATGCAAACTATTTTTCCACTCTCAAATTAGTAATGTAGAAATGTAAATATCATTCTCCAAGGGTTCATGAACTTGAATACATGGTAACATCAGGATTTTAATTGATTAAAAAAAAAAAAACTTTTGCTGAAACTATATACTTAATAAAGTTTTAAACCCTGAAGTAAAATTTAAATTTTAGATTAAACAGATATCAAAAATAAATCAAACTGAAAGAGAACAAAATAAATACATCTGGTGAATATACATTTCAGTGGCTTCCTTATCTATTGTAGAATAAAATGCAAACCTTAGCCTTATACAATCTAACCCCTGCCACCTCTCTGACTGCATCTCTTTGTTTTCCCTTTATAAAGGACACTCCAACCACAGTGGCCTTCATTTTTTCTTTCTTTTTCAGTTGTATTAAGATACAATTGACAAATAGTAAGCATATACGCTTAAGACATTCAACTTGATATTTTGGTATAGGTGTACATTGTGAAATAAACACCATAATCAAGCAATGAACATATCCATCACCACACTGTTAGCATCTTCCCTTCCTTCCTCCCTCCCTCCCTCCTGTGGCAAGAACACTTACCTCTTTCTGTTCTTGTAACACATGATGCTCATTTAGCTGTGGGCTTCTCTCGCTTGGTGAGTAACTCCTTCAGATCAGCCCATGGTATCCCACTAGCAATCAGAACAGTTGAATGAATACTTCATTTTAATTTAAAAACCAAAACCAAATCAAATAATCTGAATTAAGAAAAAATATGGAATATCTGGATTTAGACAAATCTAGGTTTAAGTCTACACAGACTTTTAGTCCAAAGTTTTTGGACTGAAACTGTCCTTAAGCCTTCTTAGTTTCAACTTCCTCATTGTACAATCTAGATGCCTGGCTTCACAAGCATATTATATTAAAGACATATTATTGAAGTTTAACATATAGTAAGCACTGAATTAGTGGTAGCTAGTAATATAAAGAACAAAAAGACAAGTGTGGTTTTACATATATATACATACTCTTTCAATATAAGCATTCCTTAGCTCCCTTTACATTATTAATTCTCTGTCCACTTACAATTTTAGTCTGTCATTTTCCTATAGTAGACAAAATGGAGTCTGTGGGAAGTTAAGCTTGTTTCTACTAAGTCTGTACTTCTCATTTTAATAAATCTATACATCTATTTGCTGCACATCATTATTTGTGTAAATATATATGCTAATTAATATAACATTCCATGTTTGACTACAATGCTTGCATTCTAAACACACAGAATGCAGACAAATTAGATTCAGGGTAATTCTGTTCAGATACAACTCCCTCCAGCACCTGGCCTCCTCAGGCTCTTCATTCAGGGTCCACAGCGAGAGGATTCTGGAGGCAAAACTAAGAGAATCTGCACATGATTCAGGTGGGATAGGTATAAGCATTTCCGTGATCTCACCCAGAGGGAGCACCATGACACCTTCAATATCCTTGTAATCAAATCTCCTGAGTATAACTCTTCAGACGATGAAGTAAATTCTAACAATGGCCCATGGAGGTACTTTTTTTCTTACAATGGGCATCAGCAACATTTTCACCAATAGCACGAAGACAGCAAGTATGTCATTCCTCAAGAAAACTAACCAAACATATTTAAGTTGGGTAACATTTTGAAATTTATCTGATTTTTACTGCTATTTTGAGTAGTTCCTCTCCCCTTACAGACTTGCCACAATCAAAATTAAACCTTAAAATAAGACCATCTAAGAGGAACAGAAAATATAAAACATGAAAATCTGGTTTTCGACCTATAAAATAGGCCTTAAAAGCCACATTAGAACATATTTAAAACTCAATTTTAATAGGCTTTTCTTGGGAGAAACATTTCTGAAACCCGAAAATGGTGAAGGCATAAAGAAATGAGAACACACATTTGAGAAGACTTCATGGTGATATAAGAACGAATGCTTCTGCAGAGAAGATGAAGCCTTCAGGGAAGGATAAATTGGGTTAAGAACAGCAAGGGTTAGTGCTTCTTTCCCCCTTCTGTGGGTAAAGCTCCAATGGGTAGATGTGAGAAAAAAAGAGCCCTTAGATATATCTTAGATGTAGAAGGGCAGTCTAAAAATAGAAGTCTGAAGACTTAGTGGAAGAGTGAAGTAGCAGACCAACAAAAATGGTGGCCACGCAGAAGGAGCATATGCCACTCTCCTCAATCCTCTGGGTTCACAGAATGTCAAGGAAGAGCCTAGGAATATCTTCCATGACTCTATGGAGATTTAGGTATGGCACTGACCTAGTGAACTGTCTTCAGAAAGATTCAACAGAGAAAAGATCAGCACGTGCAAAGTATATCTTCATGCAGTGGTTCTCAAAGTGTGGTCCCTAGATCAACAGAATCAGCATAGTCTGGTTCCACTCCAGACGTACTGAACCAGAAACTCCGGGAGCAAGGGTGGAAGTCTGTATTCTAATAAGCCCCCCAGGAGATTTTGGTACAGATTTAGGTTTGAGGACCACTGCTAGCGGATGCCCTGCGGAGAACAGAGGATTGCCAGGAGCTGTGTGACAGTAACCAAGTCAGGAGGCAGGGTGGATGGGCAGAACTTTAAATTGGTTGAGTTTAAAACTGAATTATCTGTGAAACCACTGAATTTGAGAAAATCAATCTGTGATTGTTGGATTGAGTTTTGTGCATCAGAAAAACAGGGACTTCGATCTCTTAATAAAAAGACCTAAAATTTTGTATTTCTTGTATACCTTATGAGTGACATTGGAAATCCATACATACCACACATACAATGTCTTTATCTCAAGATTTTAAGTTCTTTACTATCATCTATACAAAAGGCATATATGTAACATGTATAGATATTATACAATATAAACTGTGTATAATATATACGTGATATGAGTTCTATACACGCACACATATATTTGCATTTTTTACTGTTGTCTATATAACACCCATATATAGGTAATCTCTCTCTATATATGTTATATATATGTGTAATATCTCTCTAGGTAATATCTATTAATCTATCAACCCTCCCCTCCTTCCCTACCTTCCTTTCTTCCCTTCCTTTCCCAAGTTTCTAAACTCTTTAAAAAGTTATACAAGCCTGTTGTGGGAATAATAGTTACTGACTTATCTACTTCATTGGGGTGTGTGTGTGTGTGTGTGTGTGTGTGTGTCCAGTTATGTTTATGGGTACGTACGTTCATGCATGTGTGTGTGTGTGTGTGTTTTTAAGATTTTATTTATTTATTTGACAGAAAGAGACAGCCAGCGAGAGAGGGAACACAGGCAGGGGGAGTGGGAGAGGAAGAAGCAGGCTCCCAGCAGAGGAGCCTGACATGGGGCTCGATCTCAGGACTCTGGGATCACTCCCTGAGCTGAAGGCAGACACTTAAGGACTGAGCCACCCAGGCGCCCCCATGCGTGTGCTTTCTTGAATACACAAAGATATTTGTATTTAACACTTTGTCTAATTACTGTGGCGTACTTTAGTTAGTGAAAGCACAGCCACGGATCATTTAAAACCTCTGTAATGATTAATTTTTGTACATACTTTTTAAAGAGTAGCAGAGTATGCCACCCCAAATTTTGGGGCATAAAAAATATTTTGAGGTGTTTATTTTGAGAGATAGCAAACACAGAGGAAGCTCTGAAAATAGAGAGGTTACCCTTCTGTAACATTAGAAAGGGGAGCCTGAACCAGGAAGAGAGCTACTACCAGAGAAAATTTTTTACTTGAGAAAGTCATGTGCATAGCAGAGCAACCCCCCACCCAACTTCAGAAACCCCAAACTCCTATTCCTTTTCTTAGCTCAGGATGGTATATATCCTCAATAGTCTCAATTCTCTGGGTATCTTTTGAGTTTCATATATTTGTGGGACTGCCATATAAACAAACATGCATAATTAAACTTGTTTTTTTTTTCCTCCTGTTAATTTGTCTTTTATTACAGTTGTGGGGGGGGCCCTCAGCCAAGAACCTAGAAATATAGAGGGAAAATTATTTTTCTCCTCTACACTTTCTTTACAAACTTCCAAGATGCATACAAGAACTGGAAAACATAAATTCCATAACTATTATTAAAATAGTAAAATGGCATTAGGAAGGAAATTTTTTTCTAGCCAAAAATAATACATTCACACACACAGAGGGATGGAGGGAGAGAGAGAGAGATACTGATAAGGGAGGGAGGGAGGAAGGAAGGGGATCCCAAATTCAAATAGCTCACAATGAGGTAAACAATTTTCCTTATATTTCATCTGTAGAATATTGAATTGTATTTCAGACATTTTGGTCCCTCAAAAAACACTGACAGCACCTTACTGGGATGACCTTTATTTGCTAATACTGTTTATCCTACACTTTCCCTAAGCACAACCTCTGTGAAACAGCATATAGGATTCTACACTTAAAAGGTCTGTTTCCATCCTGTCTGTTCACTCAGTCTTTCATGCTGATACACCAGTGCGTCTGCACTTGCTGTCAGGGTGAAGATGTGTGCAAAGTGTATCCTCTGGTATTGCAGTTCAAGAAACCATGGTGCTGAATAGGAAATCAATTTTCATACTTCAAGTCCTAGAATTTATTAGTGGTATTGTTGAAGAAGATGGTTATAAAATTTTCATTTAATTCTAATCAGCATCCTTTAAAGAATACAACCACACATAAATTATAATGGATGAAAAAGGAAAGACAATTGCAAAAAAAAAAAAAAAATGCTGTCTCTCCATTCACCCTGACAGAGGTAGAACTTGGTGGTTAATTTCCTTCTGGTTTTTTGTTTGTTTTCCACTCTTTTACGACTAATTTTTTTGTATACTGGACTCTCATTTAATGGTTCAATAAATAAAATACACTTGTATTTTTTGTTGCATAATGAAGTACTCCAGTAAGTAAAATAACTTTCTGAAGTTAATATACTCACAGGCTCCCAAAACAATTCAAATATCTCACATTTTCACTAACACTATTAATAAAATTATATTGTAATTCTCTCTGTAAACTTGTAGTCTGGTCCCAAAATGAGCTTTAACCCACTGAATGAGTTTTCTTGATAACACATGCAGTTTTTAAGAGTATGAACTTTCAGTTATAAGATGAATAAGGTCTGAGGATTAAAAGTATAACATGGTGATTATAACTGATAACAATGTATCATATAACTGATAAGAGAGTAGAAATGCTACTGCTAAGAAAGTAGAATTTAAATGTCCTCACGCACAAGAAGAGTAAATATGAAAAGTGATGAATGTGTTAATTAATTCATGGGGAATCCTTTCACAATGTATATATATATCAAATCATCACATTGAATTCATATCTTACAATTTTGTTTGCCAATTATATCTCAATAAAACTGTTTAAAAAGTTTTAAAAAGATTATATAACTGGCAAAAAATTTAACCCAGATTTAAAATATTTAACAAAACAAAACTATTAAAATTATAGATATTCCACATAGCTTCTCAAAGCCTTACGAAGTCTGAAATATGTCAGGTCATGATTATCAAAATTAATATATTTTCTCCAAAATAATTTTGTAGAATTTCAGTTATTAAACCTTTCTTGGTATGGCAATTAATGGCTTTGTTTAAATACAAAAAAGGTCATAAATTAATGATCTGGAGATATATTATAGTAGTTGGCCCAAATAAC
Source organism: Ursus maritimus (assembly GCF_017311325.1). Taxonomy (NCBI): domain Eukaryota; kingdom Metazoa; phylum Chordata; class Mammalia; order Carnivora; family Ursidae; genus Ursus; species Ursus maritimus. The sequence goes on from NW_024427107.1 coordinate 13,710,859, forward strand.
CCAGGTAACAATCATACTATAACAGAAAATTTATTGAAAACATATTTGAGGGGCGCCTGGGTGGTACAGTGGTTAAGCGTCTGCCTTCAGCTCAGGGCGTGATCCCTGCGTTCTGGGATCGAGCCCCACATCAGGCTCTTCCGCTATGAGCCTGCTTCTTCCTCTCCCACTCCCCCTGCTTGTGTTCCCTCTCTCGCTGGCTGTCTCTATCTCTGTCGAATAAATAAATAAAATCTTTAAAAAAAAAAAAAAAGAAAAAGAAAACATATTTGAAACAACTTTTTGTCACTATATACATTTCCCAATTAAATCTAACATTTTCTTTCATCCTAGCTGCAAGTTTTTAAGTAGAGATAATAACAGTCACTTTGCAAGGCTATTATGATAATTAGAAATACTACATGAAATATGTATTACAGAGTGTTCAATAAATGTCTGCTGTTTTTATTTGCGTACCCAATTTTTTCCCATGCACTTTCTTTTATCAATTGTTTCCAAAGAGGAGAATGATCAAAGTAAGGATTGGTACTATTGTGCCTCCATCATAAGAATGATGTGGAGATCCTGGGGAGCCTGGTGGGCTCAGTCAGTTGAGCATCTGCCTTTGGCTCAGGTCACGATCCCAGAGTCCTGGGATCAAGCCCAGCTTCAGGCTCCCTGTTTAGTGGGGAGTCTGCTTCTCCTTCTGCGCTACCCCCCACTGTCCCTGCTTGTGTGCATACGTGAGCACTTTCTCTCTCAAATAAATAAATAAAATCTTAAAAAAAAAAAAGAATGATGTGCAGACCAAAGGAAGTGATGATGGAAGTAAAAGTGTTTTAAACTACAAGGTTTGTGTAGACACACTGGCATAGACATCTTAACGACAAGAGTAGGGAGGTTATTGCTGCTACCATAAAGTGACAAACCAGAGAAGACATCAGCTGGACCAGGCAAAGCAAGGCTGCAGTAGTTTTTAGCTTTTGATTCAGAAACTGGATCTTCTCCTAAGATGATCAACCAAGTAGGAGAACTCACAAAAGCATAAGACGATGATGTAGGAATCAGGTTACCTAATTACTTACATTTATAATTAGAACAAATAGAGCAAAGGATTCAGAGACTTTCTATCTTCTTGCTACCTATTCTTACCTGTAGAAAACATTATAAAGAATCTGAAATATGAAAATATATGGGAAGACCTCAAAATGGCTTGTGTTACCAAGATCAAGCTTTTAAATTATTTGTGCAGATGGCTAACTTATCCATTCTGTTTTGACTTTTCCTACCTGCACTCTCAAAATTAGGAAAATGCCTTACTATCTTTCTCAAATACTGCTTATCCTCAATAACTAAGAAATGCCAAGGAGTGGTTTACCTTTAAGAATCATAGTAAATGCTAGTCAGTGAGTGTGTGTGTGTGTGTGTGTGTGTGGTTTGTTTTGGGGGAAAAGTAGCAGGGGAGTGGGAAATAAAGAAATGGAAGAAAATCAGCTTGAATAACAAACAAATGTCCTTAATGACACATAGGCTCACGTTCAGTGTCACTTAACTCTGGAATTACAGTATGTCATATTTTATACCCTCCATTCTAAAGCAGGAAACTATATTTCAAAATTGGTATTTTCTCTCTTTTAAAGAAATTATTTTCCCATCTCTATTTAGAAGTAGTATTTTCAAATGTATTTTTCTTTCTTGTCCATAGGACTTTAGAACTTTTCCTTTTATTCCATGCTCAAACTTTTCTCTTCTTCAGTATAGTCAAATAAATTTTCTTCACATTTAAAGTCCTTCTTCCTATGCTTATTTCTTTTTTCTCATTTTCACCTATTTCCAATTTCAGATATCTTTCTAATTTTACCTCGTCTCTGGGACTCTTACCTTATTTCACAGCCTGGATTATATTCTTATTTCCATCACCAAGTTAGTGATTTCATTTAACTCCTTTTTTTAAGGATTGTGCAAATGAACCATCCCTTTGTCTACCAGTATCTTCAACACTCAGAATATACAGAACATCCAACCTGGCCTCCCCAAAAAACCCCAGGAAAGTCATCAAGATGCCATCAGTGGCATTCCCTGAGGCAGGAACTATTATTCTCCTCATCTATCCCCAAAAGTGTAAAGGTATATGAAATCAGGCAGATAACTATTGCTCCCAGAATGTTTATCCTTACATGGGCTAAAAAAGCAAATACTCTTCTTAGACTAAACTGAATATCCATTTTATTCATAGAAAAAGCATTTGAAAAATAACACTAATTCTCTAAGATAGTGCATTATTACATTGCTTTAAATGATCCCCAAGGGGGGGGGGTCTGAAAATTTAACTGGATTCCCTGCAGTTATAAAATTATATCAGGAAGCAACTTAATAAACAAGATATTTTGCCCTTTGGAAGACCAAAGACATTGAATAATTTTCCTTATTTACTCACATGCACACATGCTATATCCATTTAAGGAATGCCAACATAGAACAATATTTGTAATTTCCCTGTTTATAGCATTGTCTACTCATGAAATTTTAAGCAAAGGAATGGGTTAACTATTCAGCAATATTGAGCTCTTCCTGAATCCTAAAATGAATAATGCCTTAAAGCATGATTTCTTCATTTCGTATGGTAGATTATCCAAATTAAGATGTTTTTGAGCGTAACTTGGAAAGGTTATGCGAACCCATTGCTGTGCTTTTCTCATATTCTATTTCAACTTAAAAAGGTAATTAGTCCCAGATAGAGGAAACATTGATCTTTTCCAGAGAAACATCTCTTTTCTTAGCTGGGACCCTCTCAGAGAACAGGTAAGCCATGCTGCAGCTTCTTCAGCTACACCCAAGTGGGTAAATACAATTCAGGCTTGTCTTGGGAGGCCTACTGAAGCCTGGCTTTATCAGAGAGCCCTGTACTTTGTGGCTTTGCGATATTACTGTGGCCCATTAATAAAACCGGGAAGCTGGCTTCTCATTTGGCCACAAAATTCTTCGCTTGTAAGTGACCAGACCATGCAATGGTCAATAGATGGTCATATGGCCGGTAAAAGCTCTTGTAATTTCGGTACAGACAGAGCTGGGTTGAATTCCCAATTCAGAGACTACCTAACTGTGATAAACTGAGAAGTTTAAGCCCACTAAGCCCTGGTTTCTTAATTTTAAGTTAGGGTAATTTAACTGTAACAATTGTTTGAAAATTACAGATAAATAGTGCCTAGGATAATGCCTTATAAACAATACATACAGAATTTGATAAAAGCAGCTGATTAGGTGTGAATAAAAATTAGTGTTCTTAATGGCTTGTGATAATTTACCACATTCGTCATTTACCATATTCATTAGGACTTAATAGGGAAGAAGAGTTATAAAAAAAAAATTTACTTGGAATAAGAAAATAGAATTTCCAAATCATGAAATAAATTCTGGCTCCAAATGAAATCTCCAGCTACTAAAGATGGAAATAGTCTAAATGTCTAAAAATAAAAATTACAGGTTTTGTACATCAAAGATAAAAAGATAAAACTTACTATTGTGAAAAGGCACTTGCAATGTTCCAAAGTAACTCAGAGGCAATTTGGCATTCCATTTGGAAAAAAACATTAAAGTATAGCAAACAGACACCACATTTTTTTCTAGTACCAAACCACTGCAAAAAGTTTATATAGCTCTGGGGAATCTGGGTGACTCAGTCAGTTAAACTGAATTCTTGATTTCAGCTCAGGTCCTGATCTCAAGGTCCTGGGATGAAGCCAAGCACTGGGCTCCGCGCTCAGCCAGAAGTCTACTCCAGATTCTCTCTCTGTCTTCCTGTCCCCCACCCCCACCCTCCTTGAGCTCTGTCTCTCTCAAAAATAAATAAATAAATCTTTTTTAAATGTCTATATAATTCATAGAGGATATACGTAGGAAAAAATGAATTAACTTCAGAATTCTGTGCTAGCAGGTTATAACTTCTTCCATTAAATAATACGGTACATGAGTTAAACATACCAATGACAAACAGTGTAGCCTTTGAGAGGGTTTTTGAAAAGTGATCTTTGTTTCTATAAAGAAAATCATTATTTTCACCAGCTATTTACCTAGGCAACAGAAAGCTTAAGCAGCGCGATTTACTTTTTCCTCACGCAAACTATTTTCAGTCCGGTTCAGAAAGCACCCCCAACTAGCTCAGGCTCACCTGGAATTCCAGGGGACCTCAGTAGGCCAGCAAGTGCACTTCCCGAGGACCCCTGGGCCTCCAGAACCAGCCTGCGTCTTCGAGGGTCCTCTCAGGACCACGAGCGTATCCAACATGCACCCACGTGAGCCCTCAGCCAAGCTACGCCCTTGGCGAAGCTCTTCTCGCGATGTCGGAGGAGGTCCTCGGGAAGCTGTGCCTGCCACGTGACCACCAGTTGCCCAGAGAACACGCACAGGCTCCTCCCCCTCTCCCCTGGCCCTAGAACCTCTCCGTACCAGGAGCTGCTTTAGGGAGCCAGCCATGAGAGAGCCATACGTTGTTGAGACCGTCTGGACTGTGCACACTTGTTCCACGTTAACCCCGGAAAAATCTCTGTATAAACAAGAGTTAGGCCGGCCGGCAGGAGTGGACATCTATTGGACCTGTGGCCGTGCAAGACACGTCTTGTAAGTTCTTTGCTTGTGGAACCTGCCACGTGCCAATCTGGAGTGACCTGCCTCTTTCTTCAGGCTCTCCTTGCCCTCCGTGTACTGGTTTTGAATTTCACCTAGGGAATCTCCCAAGGTTGCAAATCAACATGTTTTATTGTATTTGATATCATATACACATTTGATACACATATACACATTTGATATCAAATACACATATTTGTTATATTGTTGTCTCATTCCAAGTGGAGAACTTGGAGCTTGAAGAGGTTAACTCACCTGCCCAAGGTGAGGGATTGATGTAGCAGGGCTAGAATATAGATCCAGATCAGTCTGTCTCCTGAGCACCCACTCTTGGCCACCTGGACATGTGCTGTTTCCATCACTGAGGACCGTGGGTCACTGGAACACTGCCTTCCACTCCAACGAATAACTGGCCTCAACTTCTTGAAAGATTGCACAGCCCGTTTGCATGAGGATATTTAGAGTGAAAGTTTAGATTGCTGATTTGGTAAGTTTATTTTTTCGAATATAACCTTTACTGTGATATTTTTCTCTGTAAGTGCTTGTTCAGTTGCATCCTACAAATTTCGAAATATTGTATTTTCATTTTCAATTAAAAATATTTTGTAATTTTCTGAGTGCACGTAATTTTCATTTTCAATTAAAAATATTTTGTAATTTTCTGAGTGCACGTAATTTTCATTTTCAATTAAAAATATTTTGTAATTTTCTGAGTGCACAAATTTCGAAATGTTGTATTTTCATTTTCGATTAAAAATATTTTGTAATTTTCTGAGTGCACATGAAAATGTTGTATTTTCATTTTCAATTAAAAATATTTTGTAATTTTCTGAGTGCTCAAGAAGTCTGTTTTGAAAATCCTTTACTTCATTAGATTGTCTTGTAGGAAATGGGTGAGCTGTGTAAGTGTGGGTGTATTTCTGGGAACTCTATTAATAGTTTCATTGACCTATTCTTTATCCTTATGCTGGCACCACATATTCTTGTTTATTTTTATATTTATCGTAGGCTTGAAATTTGATAATGTAGTCCTCTACCATTTTTGTTTCTAAAGAAAAAAGTTATTTAGAATATTCTAGGTTGTTTGCATTTCCTTATAAATTTTAAACTCAGTTAATCAATTCTTAGCAGAAAAAGAATGTGGAGGAGGAGAAAGTAAAAGAAAAGAAGCCAAAGACTTCCTGGGATTTTATTGAGTTTATATAGCAGTTTGGAGAAAACTGACATAGTAATGCTGTCTTTTAATCTACAAATATGATCTCTTTCTCTATATTTAGGTCTTCTTTAATTTCCCGTACCAATATTTTGTACTTTTCAATATATAGACTTATATGATCTCTGTTAAATTTTTAATTATTTTTATGCTGCTGATGTTTTTATGAATCATTTTTCTTTTTTTAAAAGATTTTATTTATTTATGTGACAGAGAGACAGCCAGCGAGAGAGGGAACACAGGCGGGGAGTGGGAGAGGAAGAAGCAGGCTCCCAGCGGAGGAGCCCGGTGTGGGACTCGATCCGGAACGCCAGGATCACTCCCTGAGCTGAAGGCAGACGCTTAACGACTGCGCTACCCAGGTGCCCCTATGAATCATTTTTCTTAAATTTTGTTTTCTAAAACTTTGCTACTTGATTCTCTCCTTGACCAAACGCTACTCAGCCTCCGCTGAACTTTTCAACTAGGCCTTCACATTTAGACTTCTGTGTTCATGTCTACATTGTCCAGTTTGGATAGGAATCCTGCTAAGTTAGTGTAGCTAGAATCCCCCATCTTTCCTATCTGATTCCCCTGATACCTGCTCAAGTTCCTCATCCTCCACCATCCCCCAGGTGACATCTCAGCTCCTGGCTTGCCTTCTGCAATAGTCATGTGAAGTCTGTATAGCCAAAATCCCCCCTAACCAGTGCGTTAACAAGTGTCACTGAATAGCTTTTTCTTTAACAGTTAGAATGAGTATTTTTTCCTGAATACTGCTAGTATTTAGGAAACATCGTTGATTTACATATATATATATATATGGAATTTATTTCTAATATTCTGTTAAAGGTATATGTGCCTGTGTTTATGAGGGATATTTGTAATTTTCTTACTTTGAAATTTATTTCTCAAGTTTGGTTATTAGGGATAAGCTAGCCTCATAAAATGATTAGAAAAGGGTTCAGCCTTTCTCTCCTTCTGAAGGAGTTTGTCTGCAGTTTGTGTCATTTCTTTTTAAAATGTTTGATAGAAATCACTGGCAAAAGCCTCTAAGCCTGGAGTTTTCATTGTGAGTATGGTTTGATCATGGTTTCATTTTATATGTGTGAATATATTCATATTATTTTCATCTCATCTTGTGTCTTATTTGCTTTTATTTTTAAATGAATTTGTCCATTTCATCAAAGTTACTGTATTTGTTGGTATAAAAATTATAACATATATGTGGTCGATAATTCATAGTCACTGTTTTCTGTACGATTAGCCTGATAGAAGCAAATACCGGAAGCCATTATTGATTTGACTTGATTAACTTGATTATGGTAATCATATGTAAGTCCCTACATTTTAAGGAGTGAAAAATGTAAATAATAACTGTCAAGAATACTAAAAATATATATTTTTTGATTAACTGAGAAGAAAATCTATTGTATTCATTCTCTTTAGAACTCTAAATCCTTTAATACTACTTATTTGATGAAATATAGATGGACATATAATGTTTTTGCTCTCATAACTACTTATATAAAAGTTTAGATATCTTATTGTGTACTGCAAATATAGATATTTTCAAAATTTTATTCCTTTTTCATTTTCAAATGACAAAAACAGGTCCATACAGTATATGTTTAATTTTAGCTATAGTGCTTCTCTTTATAAATATTTACTTTTTTTCACAAATGTGTTTTATTATTATCTGCAGAGCATTGTTTCTATCTTTGTTGCTTTGCTTGTGCTGGTGCTTATGTCTACAATTTCATGTCCCCATTTTTATCCTTCTCGGCGTGTGTGAATCCTGCTTGTCAGAAGTCCTAATTAAAGATACTTTCTCCATGCAGACTTCTCTGATAGCCTTCAGTCACAGTGATTTCTCACTTCTCAACCTCTGCAGACTTATTTATTGCCCACACTGTGGCCAAATCACTTTCAATCTTGTATTTAAATTATACCTGTATATGCCTCAGTTCCCCACACTAGAAAGATTGGTATCTATGATATTGTTATTTATAATAAAAAATACATATTTGGTCTTTGCTCCTGTTTCTGGCATGGAGCTCATAACATCCTTGGGATATCCTAAGTGATGAGAGAGTCTCTAAATGATACGTCTTTTGCTTTACTAATGAGGAGACTCCTGGAAAACCCCGGGTGACATAAGGATGGGAGCTGGTGGCCCGTGGAGCCAATCCTGAATAAAGGGTTGGAACTTTCGGGGCGCCTGGGTGGCACAGTGGTTAAGCGTCTGCCTTTGGCTCAGGGCGTGATCCCAGCGTTATAGGATCGAGCCCCGCATCAGGCTCCTCCGCTGTGAGCCTGCTTCTTCCTCTCCCACTCCCCCTGCTTGTGTTCCCTCTCTCGCTGGCTGTCTCTATCTGTGTTAAATAAATAAATAAAATCTTTAAAAAAAAAAATAAAGGGTTGGAACTTTCAGTCCCATCCCATACCTCCAGGGTGCGGAGATGGTCTGGAGATTGAGTTCAATCATCAGTGGCCCAGTGATTTAATTCATCATGCCTATTAATGAAGCCTACACAAAAACCTAAAAAGAGAGGGTCCAGAGAGTTTCCACGTTGGTAAAGTCATTCAGAATTGGGGAGAGTGGGGTGCTTAGAGAGGCCACAGAAGCACTGTGTGCTTCCTCCATACCTAGCCCTATCATCTCTTCCAGTGACTCTTCCTGACTTATATCCTTTTATAATAAACTGGCCATCTAGCAAATAAAATGTTTCTCTGAGTTCTGTGAGCCCCTCTAGCAAATTAATCAAATGCAAGGAGGTGGTTGTTGAAAACTCCAATATCTGTATCCCATTGGTGAGGAACACAGGTGACAATCTGGACTTGTGACTGGTATCTGAAGAGGGGATGGGTGGGCGGCACTGTTGTAGGACTGAAGACTTGACCCTGTGCAGTCTGATATTGTCTTGGGTTAATAGTGTCAGCACTGAGTTGAATTATAGGACACCTAGCTGGTGTCCAGAGCATCTCTTGATGGTGTGGGAGGACCTCACCTCCCACCCACACATAGATGAGATTTGGTGACCAGAACTTGTAGTATCCTGTTCACTTTCAACTATATTCCAGTCCACTTGTGCAGCAAATTCTGAAGTTAGTGTGTAAGAGTTGAAAGATATCACACTTTTACTTTTAGGCACATTTGGATTTAGGATTGGGATATTTTGATGGTTGCTTTGGGTTTATTTAATCACGCTTGTGTTTTTAGAGGCCTGGGTTCATCTGTTGTTTATTAATTCAATAATTTATTGTATAAACAAACGTTATAGTATTCCATTGTCTTACACGAGGACAATGATTATTGACAAAATACAGTATTTGAAATAATAATGCTTTGTACTTACAAAAGATAATTCACATTTCTTATATTGACTAGTTATATTTCCCCATCTCTGTCTCTCTTTTTACACACACACACACCACACACACACACACACACACTCTCACACACACAAATACAGTCGTATTTTTAATGTTCCATATTTCATAAGACTCAGTTCTACTTTGATTCTTTGCTTCGGTAAAGCATTTCAGTGAATTCCATATGTAAGAAATGCCGCTCCTTTTGATCCTACTATTCCATCTTCATTATAACCAATTATGATGTCAGGGATGTTTTCTATTATCCCCCTTCCGCACTCCCCCTCCTAAAAACAAACCTAAAATAATTACAAATCATTTACTAGGAAATATCCCCTGATCATTTTAAATTTTATTTCTAAGGACGTAATAAGTAGATTATAGTAGCAGAAAGAGGGAAGATGGAGTAAATTGCTGAAAATCACTAGGAGAAAATTATAAACATTACAAAATAATACTGTTTTTATGTTATTTCTGAAGACATTGCTTAGGTGCTAGAATGAATACTAAAACTCTCCTGAATTGGATTTTTAATAATGTTCCATCACACTATTCCTCTGGAACAATAAAAATATGCTAATAAATGCAAACAACTTTTGAGTGGTAAAGGGAAAAGAAAAGAAACATAAAATTATACAATATATTTCAAAAGATTTTATTTATTTGAGAGGGAGAGAGTGACAGAGAGAGCACAAGCAGGGGAGGGATAGAGGGAGAGGGAGAAGCAGACTCCCCACTGAGCAGGGAGCCTGATGTGGGGTTTGACCCCAGGTCCTGACCTGAGCCAAAGGCAGACACTTAACTGACTGAACCATCCAGGTGCCCCCTAAAATTATATTCAATATTCAATTATTCAATATATTTTATTGAAGAAATTCTTTTGCTTTTAAGTTAGTATATATATTCAAAGTATCTGTATAATTTAGGATGTTTCTTCCTTTCATATATCAGTAGGGAAATCAGCTCCATATTTGCCTGAGTAGATTACTATTTCTTTTTTTTTTTAATGTTTTTTTATTATATTATGTTAGTCACCATACAGTACATCCCTGGTTTCCGATGTAAAGCTCGATGCTTCATTAGTTGCGTATAACACCCAGTGCACCATGCAACACGTGCTGTCCTCACTACCCATCACCAGTCCATCCCATTCCCCCACCCCTCTCCCCTCTGAAGCCCTCAGTTTGTTTCTCAGAGTCCATAGTCTCTCATGCTTCATTCCCCCTTCTGATTCCCCCCCTTTCTTTATCCCTTTCTTCCCCTACCGATCTTCCTAGTTCTTATGTAACATAGATGAGAGAAATCATATGATAGTTGTCTTTCTCTGCTTGACTTATTTCACTTAGCATTATCTCCTCCAGTGCCATCCACGTTGCAGCAAATGTTGAGAACTCGTTCTTTCTGATAGCTGAGTAATATTCCATTGTATATATGGACCACAACTTCCTAATCCAGTCATCTGTTGAAGGGCATCTCGGTTCCTTCCACAATTTAGCTATTGTGGACAATGCTGCTATGAACATTGGGGTGCATATGGCCCTTCTCTTCACAACGTCTGTATCTTTGGGGTAAATACCCAGGAGAGCAATGGCTGGGTCATAGGGTAGCTCAATTTTTAACTTTTTAAGGGACCTCCACACTGTTTTCCAGAGTGACTGTACCAACTTGCATTCCCACCAACAATGTAGGAGGGATCCCCTTTCTCCACATCCTCTCCAACAATTGTTGTTTCTTGCCTTGTCAATTTTTGCCATTCTAACTGGCGTAAGGTGGTATCTTAGTGTGGTTTTGATTTGAATTTCCCTGATGGCCAGTGATTTTGAACATTTTTTCATGTGTCTGTTAGCCATTTGTATGTCTTCATTGGAAAAGTGTCTGTTCCTATCTTCTGCCCATTTTATGATTTGTTTATTTGTTTCTCGTGTATTGAATTTGAGAAGTTCTTTGTAGATCTTGGATACCAGTCTTTTATCTGTGGCATCATTTGCAAATATATTCTCCCATTCCGTGGGCTGCCTCTTAGTTTTTTTGACTGTTTCCTTGGCTGTGCAGAAGCTTTTTATTTTGATGAAGTCCCACAAGTTCATTTTATCTTTTGTTTCTCTTGCCTTTGGAGATGTGTCATGAAAAAGGTTGCTTTGGCCGATGTCGTAGAGGTTGCTGCCTATGTTCTCCTCTAGGATTTTGATGGATTCCTGTCTCACATCGAGGCCTTTCATCCATTTGGAGTTTATCTTTGTGTATGGTGTGAGAGAGTGGTCAAGTTTCATTCTTTTGCATGTAGCTGTCCAATTTTCCCAGCAACTATTATTGAAGAGACTGTCTTTTTCCACCGGATGGTTTTCCTGCTTTCTCAAAGATTAGTTGCCGAGAGCCGAGGTCCATTTCTGGGTTCTCTATTCTGTTCCATTGGTCTATGTGTCTGTTTTTGTGCTAGTACCATGCTGTCTTTGTGATCACAGCTTTGTAGTACAGCTCAAAATCCGGCATTGTGATGCCCCCAGCATTGTTTTTCCTTTTCAACAGTTCCTTGGCGATTCGGGGCATTTTCTGGTTCCATACAAATTTAAGCACTATTTGTTCCAGTTCTTTGAAAAATGTCACCGGTATTTTGATCGGGATAGCATTGAAAGTAGATTGCTCTGGGTAGCATGGACGTTTTAACTATGTTAATTCTTCCGGTAGATGACTATTTCAATTCACTTAACACTTTTCCAGTGCAACCTGTTATATATATATTACCTTTCTCTCAAAGTTAAGCATCCCATGACCAAAAAAAAAAAAAAAAAAAAAAAGAGTGTTTAGAGTTTAGTAAAGCTAGAGTACTTCTTTGGAGAATTGTCAGTTTGAGATATTATTTCTCAAATTTCATTCCTTCATATACTCTCTTCCTGAATTTATCCATAGGCACAGCCACACCAGGGGTATATGTTTGATTTACCCCGTCTCCGTTAGATGGATCAACACAGCACAGCTTCCTTCAGCCATCCTCTAAGCAATACTAGCAATAAAATTGTGCACTAGTTACTAGTTATAAATATATAAAGCATACAATAAATAAGTTTTGAAAGTCTCTTTCTGATATGATTTAAAATTAGCTCATGTCCCTACAGTGATCTGTTTACCACATTTGAAGAAACACTGACCACAGTGGCAACATGGCCAGTTCCTCCCTCCCCATTCACATCCTGAATGAAACTGTCCATTTGTGCCAAGTCCCTTCCTTAGCTTCACAACTCCAGGTTTAACACAGGACTCACATCTCTTTGGTCCTGATTATTTCTGCCTACATGCCTTACCCAGCCATTCCCTGAAATTGCTACTGAAGTCAGACATGTATTATTTTATTTATTTTTCAAACTTTTAAAAAATGTCGTTTCCCTTCTTCTCTCTCCCTTCTATAGTGAAGTCCTTGATCCTTATTTCCTACACCTTTTAAGAGAGACCACCCATTGTCTGACTTTCTTTTTCTGAGATAGACACTTCTCTGACATTTGGAAACACAGTGCTTCCTTTATCCTATTCTAACCTTTTAGTAGTTAATTTGGCGCTGCCCTTTTCCCTTCAATTACTAAACTTTTTTCACATATTATACCAACATGCTGAGAAAGCCTGCTGCCTGTATAAAAGTTTAGATTGTTTGGGAAAGACCAGGTGGCTATTAGTGCTTCACACAATCTGGAAAAATCTGATTTCCTCACCTACTATTTGAATAGATCCTGCTTTGCATAAATTTGACAGTTTTGTATAAACAGTGCCAAAATTTTGTTGTATTAAACATTGAATTATAGACTTTACTCTGTTACATTATTCACCTATTTCAGGGGTAAAAAAATGGTGTAAAATGCTGTCAGAGCTCAGGGTAAAAGCTCCATCATATTTGAAACGGTCAAGAAGGGCTCCTCAGAAAAATAGGAATTGAGATGACTGACAGACGAAGGTGGAGGAAAATGCAAGAGGTAGGGGAGGTCAAGATGCTCAAGAGGAGTTGTAAGGAATCCTTTGTGTTTGTAGAAGGTGCAAGCTTCAGATACTGGAGATAAATGTGCACATTAGACCGAAGATACTTTATAGAGATTCTTTAACTCCATACTAGAACTTATTTATATAATTTGGATCTAAAGAACATTTGTGAAGAAAAAAATGACTAAATAATATTAAATATCAAAACAGAGTTGTGAAATCTGAAGGTGTGAACGTGATGCCGGATATAACCATTTTTGTAGTGAGTTATACAACTGTTGGGAAAGTGGGGCCTCATTCAGATGAAAAAGAGTGCAAAGAGAAGATAAATAGAGCTCCCAGTTTCAAGGTATTCTTTCATAAGTCATCATATATTTCTTGAGCATTTATATTAGAAAGCATTGGGCTGGTTTCAAGGGCAAACAGAAAACAAATGCGACCCAGACACAGATTCAATCTTTTTCAAGTTTACTGCTTATAAATGAATTAAGCCATGTAGACAAATAAATATAATTCATGATAGAAAGTATTAAATGCCATGAAAGAAGTACAGTAAAAATATTTTCATAATGCAAAGGATAACAAAAGTCCTTTCTGATAAGGAAAGTAAGGAAGGCATCAGAGAGAAGAATGACATTTCATCTAAAGACTTAAATTTAGGAAAGCTTTGGTTACACTCAGTCAAGAAATGTGAATTTCAGCTGTGGCAGAAGTAATATGAGTCAATGCAAAGATTTCAGAAAGCTTGGGGTCTGTTTGGGAGAAGAGCAAGTAATTCAGTTTGAAAACCATGTCAGTTCCGTAAAGGATGCTCACTTCAAGGGCACATTGACAGGTTGGACACCATTTATTCAAGTAATCGTTAATGAGTAAATGGTTCTTTTTTTAAAGCTCTGATCATCCTTTTCTTCATATTTCACTGAGGTCAGTTTTACAAGTGAAGTGGAAAGTGGAGGTCAAAGGAATAAAGAGTCAAAGTCGTCTAGTATTATTGTTGAATTTAGTGTCTCTCTCTCACACACACACAGTCCTTACAATCCCCTCCTTATGTTTCCAGCCTCTGTCAGAGTTGATGGTCGTGCTGAGATGGGAAAACTTGAGCTTTAGTTGCATGTTTAATTGAAAGGATGCTGCCTTCTGCCCCTTGCTGCCCTTGACTTTCAGTCCATCTAACGCAACCCTGAATGGGAGTCCCCCTCAGCCACCTGCTCTTGCAGCTCTGTCTGTCCATAAGTATGACTACCTGTGGTACCAGGTAGTGGTTCTCTATTGCTTTTATTGTATTGCTCAGGAAGATCCTAGAAAGAAAAAGCACTTTCTCCTTCTCCTGCTCTCTTTAATAGGTACATAATTAGAACTAAAATTTAATGAGGGTAATAAAATTCTAGAATCAATGTTTATGTAATTCCTGGATACAAATCATACTTGTTAGCACATCACTTGGAAGATGGGCTAAAATAAATTTCTGGGTCCTAAACCCCTCCAGTCTCTAATACTTTCTACTTAGTTATCAAGAATAAAAAGAAAATACAAATACCTTGGGGTTTAGCATTCTAAGGTCTATATTAAGAGACTGTGATGTCAGCAAGATGGCCAAACAAGATGACCATCACTCATGTTTCCCCCTCAACACCAATAATTTGGTATCCATCCGTGGACAAAAGGGCTTTGTAGGAGTTTTGGGATCCAAGTAGGGGATTGTGAAACCCTGGTGCAGTCCAGGACTGAGGAGAGCCATTTAGAGAAGGCAGGCCCACACCCAGGCAGCTTACTCACCAATCGGTTCCCAACAATAGATCCAGAAACAGTGCTATACCCTTGAGGACTTGGCAACACGCCATCTGGCTTTAGTTCTATCACAGCACCATAGCCATGGGACTCAGGAAGTGTCTCACCCATCTCTGCATGGGGTGATAGGCATACAGACCTTAATCCCAGCTGTGGCCCCCAAATGGCCCATGACTGGCTCCAGCCCCTCTCAGCCATGGTCCAGGAGCCCCTGAAGAGCACAGATTTAGTCAGTCACCCAGAGACAAAAGAGCCTTTAGGAAGTCCAAGAAAACTGTCAGAGAAGTTCCAGCACAGCATTGGAGGAAAAATATCTGAGATTGGAGGCTTCAAAGAGGGTAAGAGGAACAGTTTGACTTTCCTTGCATCACCTTTCCCCCAAGGCAGCACAGTTCCATACAAAGAGAACCCTTCTTAGTTCATCATTTATCTTGTAGGGGAAAGTGCGAGCATATGCGTGCCCACCTTCCCTGGCTGTGCAGGGTGATGCCAAACAAGCCATTCTTATCAGGGCACAGAATGGAGTGTATCAAAGGGACTTGTTTCCCACTAATTAGTCATTGGCCTCCATTGGGAGGCCTCCCCATGAACCTCTGGGAATGCCTCTACTGTGAATTCTCCCAGCTGGCTCATGGGCATCCCCAGCCCTCTGTGTGCCTCACCCACACAAACCGCTACAACATGACAGACTCCTTGTGCATGTTCCCGATGACAGCAAGAGCTTTTGCAGATGGTTAGTGAGCATGTGCAAAAAATCTGGCCTGTATCTGCAAGCCTAGGGGGGAAAAAAAGCAAAACTTGAGCACACAACCCTGCCCGACAGAAATCAAAAAGGAGGTTGTCAGCACCTGGTCTGGCTTTGCAGGGTAGAGAAAAGGCATACATGCTTAAGAATTCTGCCACTAGAGGAAGTGAAAAGTATGGAGCAAGCATAGCCACAGAAGATCTGAGAAAGTCTCAGAATCTCGAGTAGGGCTGATGGAATTTCTCTCCAGAAGTTAGACAGTAGAGACTAGAGGAGGTGACTGCTAGTTCAAATGTGAAGATCTTAAGGAACACACAAATTCAAAGAAACATGAAGGAACAGAATAATTTACTAGTAATTGAATCCAAACACATAATCTGCAACTACAAAATGAAAAGGCAATCTGTGGAATGGGAGAAAATATTTGCAAACCTTCTATCTGATAAGAGGTTAATATCCAAAATATATGAGGAATTTACACAACTCAAAAGCAAAAAAGCAAACAATCTGATTTGAAAGATGGGCAGAGGACTGAATAGACATTTTCTCCAAAGAAGACATGCAAACGGCTAATAAGTACATGAAAAGATGCCCAACATCACTAATAATCAGGAAAATGCGTATCAAAGCCATAATAAGATATCACCTCACACCTTTTAGAGTGGCTGTCATCAAAAAGCAAGAGATTACAAGTGTTGGCATGGGTGTGGAGAAAAGCAAACCCTTGCACACTGTTGGTGGGAATGTAAATTGGTGCAGTCACTATGGAAAACAGTATGGAGGCTCCTCAAAAAATTAAAGATAGAACTACCATATGATCCAGCAATTCCACTGCTGGGTATTCATCCAAAGAAAATGCAAACAATATCTCAAGGAGATACCTACATCCCCATGTTCACTGCAGCGTTACTTATAATAGCCAAGACTTGGGAACAAGCTAAATGTCTGTTTATGGCTGAATGGATAAGGGAGATGTGATATATATATGAAGTGAATCTGCATATGAGTTGTTAGAGTTCATGTCATTTGACCTGCTCTTTGCCAAATACTGACATTGAGGATGGAGGTGGTCCAGCAGTTTTGCTAAGCTAAGGACTATGAGTTCCATCACAGCTCTAGAAGTAATCACCAAAACAGCTGTAATCATCAGATAGTCAAGAAGGACCTCTTCGTGTAATCACCAAAGAAACTGGAGAGCCTCTTGGGCCTCATGGGGAACCAGAGAACTGAATGTGTTGGGCATAGCTGCTGTCAGTAAGCTGACAGTTCTCAGAGGATAATCAGTAAATTCCAGCTTCCAAATAAAAAAAGGTCATTTCATATCAAATGTTAGCAATGTTGCAGTTGAGTAAAAGCAGCAAAAATGAAAACAGAGGCTGAAACAGAGTCCTTAGAAACAATACAATGAGGAAAAGCTATACAAAAAAGTTGGAAATGTCCAAACTGGTCATTCTGAGTAACCTCAATCTACAGCAGACAACTGGAAATTTGTGTTGAGTTGATACCCTGGATGGGGAACTCCCTCTGGGCAGTGGCAGTATTTCCCCAAATTATGTGTGGAATTCTCGGTACCTGTGTGTAGGGATGTGATTGAGATAACAGTCAAACATGTTTTTGTTTTTTTTTTAATGCTCTGAAAACTCTCTTTCTCTGCATTCTGCCTTTTCCCGTGTCTCCTGGTTGGAGAATGCGTGATCCGTGTTCACTTTCTCTGTGGAAGCCGAGAGGCCAGGGCTTCTGCCACTAGAATGGCACCATGAGCTTGTCTCAGCTGAGTCAACACACGAATGGCAAAATCACACCAGCGACTGGGCAACCTGACAGGACAGCACTGCTGTTTCCATTATGCTAGATATCACGTGACTGCATATAGCCTGTTTATCCTTCTCAAATAGTTCCTGGGAAGCAGCTTCTACTGCAGTGAATGCTTTCATTTGGTTCTGCAGGCCCTGGAGTTCTGAGCTGACTTTGCACCAGCTGGATTTCTTTGTTTTGTTTATTAGGGATCTGGAGAATAGGATGAAAGATGGGATTGTGAAACATTTTGATAAAAAGAGCCTGGATGATATTTTGATGAAAAGGGATGTGCTGGCTAAAAAAACATTTTAGAAAGACTAAGATAGTCATTAAAAGCCTGACTTGGCATTAGAGTGAACTGGATTAGGGTCCCGGCTCTACCACTTGCTATGGGAGTGTGCTTGAGCAACCTAATAGGCTTCTAATTAATGATCCCAAAGAGGGGTAGTGATTTGCCACAGGCTTGCTGTGAGAACAGAAAAGGGTGATGTGCTTAAAACTCACTGTAATGCCTGACCCACAGGCTACACCCAATGGCAGCTGTTACGGTCATTGTTCTTTTGTAGAATAAGGCTGGGATGGCTCTCAGTTTTCTTGGGTTAATCATGACCCTTGTATGTCTTAGCATGGTCTCAGCACAGAGAAGAGTCTAATCTAGGGTAGACCCTTGGTCACAAAACCAGATCCCACTTCTAGAGGCCCAGGCAACTTGTAGATAATACTATAAAATGAATTATCAGTAATTATGGGGGCTGGGAGGTATTTTAGAGAAAGTTCCAGGCAAGCTGAGAAAATCGTTTCAACCAAGCTATCGATCGATGTTAATTGATACATTTGGTTTTGTGGATTATAAATACTTTGAACTCTTGATGGTTACTATGATAGCAATTATTGAAATTTGTATACACTTCTCCCCCAAATCTTATAACTATATTGTAAGGCAAATATTATTAACCACATTTCAAACATTAAGACACAGAAGACCAAAATGATTAGGGAACATACTCAAGATCAGAAGCCAAACTGGCAGAGCACAGATCTAACTCTAACACGCTGCTCATTTTGTTCTCCCCCAGCCTTGGATTCCTAGCAAATTCTAAATACCATACTTGGATGGGAGCTTCAGTGTTTGGCAGGTGCTCTCATGGCTATTTGCTGCATTTTGTGGGGGGGGGGGGTACTGCTGTTCAGGACTGCCTCCCTGAGATAGGTTCCCCACGGCTGCATCAGTGACACAGATTGCAACAGCACTTGCTCTTGCTTGGCTTTGGGAGAGGGGCTAAGGGACAAATACCCCAAACTGGTTGGTTTAACACAACAGAAATTGTTTGTCTCACAGTTCTGGAGGCTAGAAGGCTGACATCTTTATCAGTAGGACCATACTCCCTCTGAAAACCTCTGAAACCTATTGGGGAACCCTTCCTTGCCTCTTCTGGCTCCTAGTGGTTTGCTGGCAACTTTGGCTTTCCTTGGCTTGCAGGTACAGCGTTCTAGTTCTTGCCTTCATTGTCACAAAGCATCCTCCCTGTGTGTCTGTCTTCACACAGCCATCTTTTTGTAAGATCAGTCGTATTGGATTAGGACCTATCCTGCTACAGTATGACCTCATTTTATCTTACCTTAATTACATCTGCAATGATCCCGTTTCTAAATAAGGTCACATTCTACAGTACAGAAGGTTAGTGATGTCAACTTTTTTTTTTTTTTTTTTTAGGGTACACAATTCAACTCAAGAGAGAGAGACTTGCTTCTCTCATTTTTCTTTTCCATACTTCCTAAAGCATGGTTTAATCTACAGTCATGACCCTGGTTTAGAACTTGATCAGAAATGCTGTCTTCATAGAATAAAATAGAATTCCAAGAGTCAGGAAAATATGCTGTTGATCCTTATGGGCTATCCCTGCTGGCTTCTTTCTAAGCATCATTACATATATCAGTAATCAGATGGAAAATAAATAAAAATTAAGTGTGCCTGATAGCCCGATACACTTAGGCAGAGTGGAAATTAAGCCATACCCGTTCTGTGCCTTTCTTTTAGCATTGGCTTGAAGGTGTGATTTCTTTATAGCTAGATCATTGCCACATTCATTTTTTCCAGGAAAGTTCTCAGGCTTTATGATTCCTTAGTAGAGCCAGTCTTTGAGACTGCATGAAAATGTTAGGGGTTGGGTTAGAACCTGCATCAAAATCTCACTTTATGATCAAACATTTAGGAGAGAGCCTATAGCCTGGAGGGAATGCAGATGAGCAGAGGAGAGCAGATAGAATGAACGAGAGGCCACAGTGGCCACCTGCAAAGCCATGCTGCCACAAGCATAGCAGCCTAGTGTGCAGCGGTAGACACTGTAATGGAGACGTGCATCAAGAAGGAATTTACCTGGACCACAGCTGCTGCGAGAGCAGTTGACTGGGATGAGACTGGAACCTGGACCCCAAACAGAAAACAATCATTCCCACGAAAAAGAACTTGAAATGACTGGTAATGCCATACTATCTTGAGAATTAGTGGAAGTAGAAAGATACTATCTAGAATATTTTTTTTAAAGGTCAAAGAGCTCTCTGATTGTAAAGATGGCAAACAGAATTGAGCCAACAGAGGAGGTCATTCATAGGATAATAAATTAAGATAACAAAATCAACGGTCAGGACTTCCCTTGATGTCATTTCTGAGCACTTGCAGATGGAAAGGCAAAGAATAAATTCTGCACTTTTTGGAAAAGCCCTAATGAGGATTAGAGAAGAGGGTGAACTTTGTGTTCAAATTAATGCTGCACAATGTTAGTCCAATTATTATTAATAACTAACTTCTTGCAAAAGTCCCATGTTAAAACATTTCTACATATGGGCATCTGAAGCCCCTTCCTGAAAATCCTGGGCACTACGTATTGCAGTAATTTAGTCAGATTTGAGAAGTGGGCACACGTGAAGGGGGTCAGTCTTGCCTGGGCCACACTCTGTAGAACCCTGGGGCGTTGTTGGTTCACAACCCTCGGAGCCTCCCTGGTATAATCTGGAATTGGCTCCTGTACTCAGGGGGAGTAGGGAGAGACCAAAGAGAGAGGCAGACCACCCCAGGTTGGTAGGTGGTAATTTTAATAAGCAGAGGGCACTCAACAAATGAGTCTTGTCTTGGGCGGCAGTAAGACAGATGGATGCCCATACCTGCCATTCAAATCTTAAAAGTTTATGAAGATGTCCCGAGTTCAGCTACACGTATCACGTAGGTGTTTTCAGCACCACACATCATGTCGTTGAAGCACCTCTGGGAGCGGGAGAGGCAAGCAGAGCCACATGGGTCAATTGGCAGTCATGCCTTTTTGATGACATCTTCCAACAGATGTCAGGCTCATGGGGAAGAATTTCAAATGCAAATCAGGCAGACCATCCAACCAATTTATTTATCAAAGTCAGCTAGGTAGAGAGGGAGGATCCAGGTGTGACACCAAACATACAGCATCAGGAAAATGGGTGAGAACAAGTGTACTCTGAGCCTAGGACGTTCAGAGAGCCTGGAGGAACGTCCCAAACCAGGGAAAGGAGATTTTGTAGACGAATCTTGGGTCTCAGTCAGAGGAGCAGGAGAAGACATAGAGTAAATCTGAGCCAGGAACTTATTTCTTTGTCATTTGCTATGTTACCAAGACAGTCCCAATTCTTCCTTCTTTGGTTTGTCTGACCCACAATTAGCCCTTCAAGCATGGCATCATAAAATGAAATAGAGGAAACAGAGACAGCAGTGCTTCTTTTTGAGTGGCAGTGATTGCCCAGGTGTCATCTACTCAACTATGAACCACAAGAGCTTATCACAGTAAAATGTCATAACATTGCAAACGTCATGTCTTTGTGCAGGTAGAAACAGCTTTAGGAAATATGTGGTCATTTGGCACAAAGGAAATCTATGTGGAATTTATTTCCTAACATTAGGATTCTGTTTACAGTAGCTTTTTGTTTCCACAACACTGAATTTTGAAAAGCTTAAAGATTTTTGGGCTTCTTTTGTGAATCCTTGCAATATTTTCCTCAGGCAGATGGAGCACAAACACCTTCAGCACAGGTGTTTAGATGATCCATTGTACTAAATTATATAATTACAATTATAATTATATTGAGAAGCACCCAGTACATTTTTTTTTGTTCTACACATGCACTCCCATACCTTGCTCTGATATCAGGATTATCCTACGTGGGTGCCCGTCTTCTATGAAACTTGACTGCATTTTCCACAGCCTTTCAGGACATCTGCCAGTGCTACCCAAACAAATCCGGTATAATTAGTGAGTTCTAATGTAAATGTTTAATAGAGGCATGGGATTCTTGTCTGATTACTTTGCTGCTGCAGAGAAACAGGACCTAATTTAACATTAAGCCTGTAATTAGCAAATAGAGCTCTTTTGCTAGGGTAAACTAAATCCCTTGCATTTTGACAATAACTTACATTCAAAATTTAAATTTAAATAACCTAGATAATCATAGCCCTAATTTGAACAAACTAACCTGGTCAATCTCATTTTAGTTGCTTTCAAAAGGTAAATCCAAATCCCTATTTTCTTGAGTGGATTTTACTAGGAGCTATTATTTTGTTTGCTTTTAAATTTTTTTTTAGTCCCGTAGAAATCTTCTACTCCTTCCATAACTCTTCTTTTTCTTTTCTTTTTTTCTTTTTCTTTTCAGTGCTGCAGGGTACAAGTCTGTGTATTAGAAAGCTTATGGATTTTATAGTTCATATTCAAACAGCACAGATATAAATGGTACAAATAGTCTTAATACACATCTTTGGTTCCCTCTATCAAGAGAAAAAGATGTCCAGTGGTTCCATGTTTTATGTTCCAAAAGAGGGAGTAGTTTAAGCCAGTCTGAATTCTCAGTGTCTCAGGGCATTTGGCCTTGGCTGTTGTTGAACAAGTGTCTGTTTATAACCAGGGCAGCTGATTTCCCTGTATATTTAGTGGCACAGATTAGGATGTGAAGAGAAGATGCCATTTGTTCTACAGTTATTGGTAATGGCAAGATCTTGGGTATGGCTATGAGAGTGAGTGTCTGAGAAGAGTGGGTGGATGAGACCATTGTGAAGAAGTGATCCTGCAACTGAGAGGCTAGAGTATGGGGGAAACTAGCTACATGTATGCTGAAATTGCCAAGAATTAAAACAGTAGAAAGTCTCTGTTTCATAAAAGGAGCTAGGAACTCAAATCAAAAGAAATAAATAGAAAGAAGAAAGAAAAAAGAAAAGAAGAAAGAAGAAAGAAAAAAAGGTTACAAAGAGAATATCTGATATATGAGACTGAAAGCTTGAGGGTTCCTTAGAAGGGAGGGAAAGTAGTTTGAAAATAGCAAGGAAGAACAAGTCGGTCACCTGCCCCGCCTTCCAGCACAACGCACAAGGTAAGAGAGGGTTAAGAGGAAGTAAGGTCCTTGGGAGATCCAGGTTTTATAACATCAAGAACATGGCAAGGAGGGTTTAGAGAAGAGGCTAAGCATGCAGGGAGATTTGCTGATGATGGAAGGTAAGGTCTAGAGGGCATGGTGGAAAGGATTCAGAAGGTAGAGGTGGAAAAAGGGTTCAGGAAAACGGCAGAGCCTTTAACAATAAGAGACTGGAAGTTGACTGATGGCCTGGGGCTTCCTGTAGTGAATGAAGACAAGGAGAATCAGGCTGAATAAACTTAGTCCCTGCCAATTCAAAGCAGGCAGTGGTGAAAAGGCCAAGAGCGAGGGGGAAATAAAAGAGTAGCTTCCTGGGGCTCTCTCTCACCTCTGAGGGTGTAGAAGCTCTAGAAGCATCAGAGTGTTTAGACCCAGCGTGCTCGTGATGCCTGCTGGGGGATGAGGAAATGCTCTTGGAGCATGTGTGCTTTGCACCCTCCGCGATGAAACAGATTTTGGAGAAAACTGGTGTTACAGCAAATGAGTAGGCCAATTTTTTCCTTCCAGTGATGAAAACATAACTAGGTGTGACTCAGTTCCAGTGCCCTGGTCTATTCCAGAGACTCTCCATACAGTACTCTCTTCCTTCTCCAAAATACGGGACTTCCTCAAATTCTGCAATGGTCTATATCTCAAATATGTTATTGGGAGAATAAGGGACCTAAGAAATAGTCAAGTTCAATCTTCTTCATTTTACAAATGAGAAAATTGAGACTGAAAAGGATTAAGTACCTTGGAAAACATCTTGCTGAAAGTTAATGAACAAGTCACAATTATAATTCAGATATCTTAATTCTTAAACTTTCACTTAGTTTTGAAGTGCCCTCTGTTGGCTTCTAAATTATAACGGCTTTAATCACTTTAAAGAAAAGAGTTTTGAGTCAGAAAATACACAGATTATTTAATTCACAAACTGAAACTTTTAATGTGGTAGTGTTTGAATAATAAGAACATAGAATGTATCCATATTTCAAGCATTTTTCCCAAAATACCCAATACTGTTGAATAAATGATGTTAACATGTGGCCAAGGTGATGTTTTGGGGAACCTAAAGACTGAATAAAGAGTGTAAAATTGGGGTTACTATAGGAACTGTGTGTGAAGACAGTCTTCTGAGTTCTCCCCTTCAGTCTCCCTGACAGTAAGGAGCATAAGAGAGAACCAGCACTCCTGCATGGGAGACCACATCTCTTCAGTCAGGAGATTCTGAGCCTCCTTTATGAAGGATTTTTCTCAGGGTGACATTGGACACTAATCTATATTTTTTTAAAGTGACACAAATAAAGCCCTTGACTGGTATGTTATTACACACCTGAAACATCAAGGTGATTGCATTGTTAAAATTCACTATTTGTTGTGGTTTCCTTGTTGCAGAAATTCCATCTGTTTTTTTTTTTTTTTTTGATAGGCTATATTGGTTAAAATATTATTTTATACCGGTCTTTCTGGGTTTTTTTTTTTTGTTTTTCTTTTTTTGTTTTTTTTAAACTGACAGAATTCGAACATAGAGGGCAAACTAGTATAATTTGGAAAAGGATAAAAGAAATGTGAAGAATTAGGTGGAATAACATGTCTATTACATTATTAATCTGTAATTTTCCTTTTTCTATAATGAAAGACAAAAGATACTATTTAGGTTGAATTCTATCCCTAAATACACAACTTTCAAGATAGAGCAGTATACATATTCAATCCAACTCAACTTTATAGATGATCGAAAGTCTGAATATACCAGTTTCCAACATTACTACATCCCCTGGAACTCCTAAGTGATTTTAAGCAGTTAAAAGTCAAGGCATCAATACAAAAATAAAAGCTTTCTGATTCATCAGGTTATGACACTGTAAACCTTCAGCATTAAAATACAATTTTTCTGTGGGGCTAATTTTCTGTAAAAGATTTCAGTTTCTAGAGAAGCAGCTTTCAGATACTATCTTGCTATTCTAAATTAGTTGCTTGATAACTTCATTTTATAACTGATCAGTGAGGAATAATAGAAAATCTCCTTTTCTGTGTTCTGCTTCTTCTGTCTTTGTATTTCCTATTCTAAGTTTACTAGGGGGAAAAAGAAAAATTAAATGTAAACAACTTACGTATCAACTGCCAGCATTTGCTTTGCGTTCTGATAAAGCATTTTTTACCCTATAGAGAGAGCCTCATTAATACTTCAAATACTGGTGAAATTAATGTTGCTTTGGGAACAATCATCCAAACTGTTTTACCCTTGTTTCAAAGAAGGTGTAAGGTGACATATGAAACATTGTTTTTTTGACGGCTCAGCAGAACACTGCTTGCTCGGTGGAAACCACTGTCACTTAGATACTATGTTTCTTGGCTCAAGAGGTGAACATATTTTCAGTGGCGTCAGAGTAATTAAAGAAAAGAAGGCAGGGGAAAGGCTCTGACTCTTAATCTCTGCTTAAAAGACACAAGTAACACAGGGTCATCACACTGAAAATTAAAACTACATAACTGAATCAGAACTACCTGGAGGCATCTGATGAATCCTGGATAAAGGAAAAATATTAGCTAAACCATTTCAAATTTCAGGGAAATGAGATTCCAGTGTCACTATTCAAATTTTTCCTACATGTTCCTTACAGCAATATTTGCTATTTCATTCTCTTGCAGATGAATTGGTCAGGTCTCACCACGGAATTGGGCAATCCACTCATGTGGGCTTTTCTTCACATGATCTGCATTAAAATTATTTAATTATAACACGGGCTGTATTTTCTTTCCGAATTGCAGCCAGTGTGTGTGTAGAATTATAATTGATCTCATAGCATTGGGACAAAACAGAATTTTAAGGGAAAGCTTAAATTTACTATATTTGCTTAAAGATTTCACACGAAATTAAGGATGAGAAATATTAAATTGAAGTTAAGAAAGGACTCTCCATATAACTCTAATTTCCTTGAATATTTCTCTTTATAGTTTCATTGCCTCATATCTGTTTAATTTTATAAACAGAATTGAGAAAAATAAACCACCCATCTCTCCCCTTTCTCAAAATCCTTTCTATTTTTCATTCCAACCTAGAAGTTTTGTTTTGAGTTAAGGCAGAACACATTAGACATTCAGACAACAGTACACCTAAGAAGAACTAGAGAAGATATACAGGACTTTTTTTTATAATCTTGGGTGATATCAAAGAACTATCAAGCTTGCGGAGAATTAAGGGACAAATATCTAGGAAAACAAAAATACCCGAGAGGTGATTCTGGCTATTAGGAGAGACCAACTTTCTCCTAGATCCTGAATGTCTAAGAAGGTACAGAAATCTTTAATCAATTCACAGGCTCATGGGATAAAAATTGGAGGTCAAGGTCTGTAAATGCCCTTGATAAGTGCCCAGCGCTCTGAAGAATCACCCTAAAAGAAAAGCTAAACTGAAAACAGATTAATCTTCTTAAAGATTTAAACTGGGTGAATATCATCTTCCTTCCTGATTGGATTGAGATTATATGAGATTTCTTTTCTCTTTAGGCTCCTGTCAGAAGTCAGTGAAAATTTTCTATAGAGAAAGATAATGCCATTACAGGTGCCTGTGACCTTTCCAACTATTCATATTCAATACCCACCAATAAGTAAAAATAAATACATAAGTACATAAATAGCGTGGCAAAGGGGTGCCTGAGTGGCTCAATCGGTTAAGTGTCTGCCTTCAGCTCAAGTCATGATCCCAGGGTCCTGGGATCAAGCCCTGCATTGGGCTCCCTGCTCAGAGGGGAGTCTGCTTCTCTCTCTCCCTCTGCCTGCTGCTCACCCTCTCCCCTTGCTTGTGCTCTCTCTTTCTCTGTTCAAATAAATAAGTGAAATCTTAAAAGAAAAGAAAAGAAAACTTGACCAAAAACTAAGAGAAATAATAAAAACTAAAACTATCAAGAAATTCAGATAATAGAGATACTGAAAGAAGTATTATTTCTATTTACATTGAAATAACTGTGATTGGCATGCACAGGGAAATGAAACAGAAGATTGAGAATTTAGCTGAATAACTATAAAAAGGACAAAACAAAAATTCTACGATGAAAATATATATTAACTGAAAGTAGAAACTTAACCAATAAATGTAAAGCAAATTAGACATGGCCATAATAGAATTAATGATCTGAATATTACATCAGAAAAAATCTGATAACATAGTCTGTAAATGCATGAAGCAAGACTTCACATTAAAAAATAAACTTGGCAAATTCACAATCATAGTATATGTAAAATATTTACAAAAATTTGGCACATCTTTGGCAACCTTTTAAAGGACTCATATAAACAATATGTTATTTGACCACGAGTTAACCAGAAAATTGCCTTTATTTGGAAAATAAAGCAATATATCACTAACTCTTGAATCAAGGAAGAATCACAATGTAAATGAAAAATACTTTGAATTGAACAATAAAATCCTACATTATGAGATTTGTAGTATGTAGCTGGAATCATATTAGAGATTTATAGCTATAAATGCATATTTCAGAAATAGTAAAAAGACATAAATATATGAACTAAGTATTCCTCTCAAGAGGTTAAAAACAGCAGGTTAAACCAAAGAAAGAAGAAGAAAGAAAATAAAATTAAGAGCAGAAACAGGTTGTATAGAAAGCAATCACAGATTAGAAAGGACCCAAAACGTCAAATGTTGGTATGACAATAGAATGTTTCTATATAAGGACAAATAAAATAAAACTTTTTTTAAAGCTTATTAAGAACAAAAGAAGAAAAGATACAAATAACCAATTCTGGAGTGAAAAGGAGATCTCACTGTGTATCCTACACACAACAAAAATATAACACAAGGACATTAGAAACAACTTCATCCAATTAATTAATAGCAGAAGAAAAGTGCAAATTTCTAGAACAATACTACTTACCAAAGCTTGCTTAAGACAAGGTAGAAAAATCTGAATAAACCTATAACTATTCTTTCCACAAGGGATGTTCCACAACCAGAACATCAATGAAAAAATTCTACCAAATATTAACCAAGAAAAAATACTTTTATCACATAAACTCTTCTACAAATAGAAAAAGGGGAACATGTCAAAACGAATTTCATAAGTACAAGTTCTTTGAAACCAAAATTTGTCAAGGGCATTAGTAAAGATTATAAGCCTACACACCTTGTGATTTAAATGTAAATATTCTAAATAAAAATCTAGGAAACTGCTTCCAGCAATATTTATGAAAGTTAATACATCTTAAACAAGTTAGACTTATTTCAGGAATTTAAATTTTGTTTAACATTAGAAAATCAAGTACTACCATGCCATGCTTTTATAGAATATAAGAAAAATTATAAGCAATCCAGAACGTACAGAAAAACACTTTTGATAAAATTCATCATTTATTTGTAATAATGAAAAAAAAACCTTTATCCCTGTAGGAATAGAGGGAAACTGCCTTGATGTGATAAGAACAAGTATCTAATCTGAGAATAATCTGATAATTAGTTGATGGGATTATTGTAAATAATGATATTTATAATTATTTTAGATGCCAGCCAAGAACATATTATTAATGAAATATTGAACACTCTACTAAGATTAGGAATGAGATAAGGATATCCACTATTGCCATTTCTATTCCACAGAGTACAAATGGTCTTAATCAATGTATTAATGCAAGGAAAGTATATAAACTACAGGAAAATTGGAAAAGTAGAAATATTAGTCACAGTATTTAAAGATGGATTTGAGGGGCGCCTGGGTGGCACAGCGGTTAAGCGTCTGCCTTCGGCTCAGGGCGTGATCCCGGCGTTCTGGGATCGAGCCCCACATCAGGCTTATCTGCAAGGAGCCTGCTTCTTCCTCTCCCACTCCCCCTGCTTGTGTTCCCTCTCTCACTGGCTGTCTCTATCTCTGTCAAATAAATAAATAAAATCTTAAAAAAAAATAAAATAAAGATGGATTTGAGTATATATTAAGATAATTTACACCATCACACAAAAAAGAATAAAATACTGAGGAATAAACTTGACAAAGGAGGTGAAAGACCTGTACTCTGAAAACTGTAAAACACTGATGGAAGAAACTGAAGATGACACAAATGGAGAGAGATTCCATGCTCATGGATTGGAAGAATTAATATTGTTAAAATGTCCATATTACCCAATGCAATCTACAGATTCAATGCAATCCCTATCAAAATACCAATAGCATTTTTCACAGAACTAGAACACATAATCCTAAAATTTGTATGGAACCACAAAAGACCCCTAATAGCCAAACCAATCTTCAGAAAGAACAAAGCTAGAGGTATTACAATTTCAGATTTCAAGATACACTACAAAGCTATCATGATCAAAACAGTATGGTACTGGCACAAAATTATACATATAGAGCAAAGGAAATGGATAGAGAGCCCAGAAATAAACCCACATCTATATGACCCACATCTATAAAGGAGGCAAGGATATACAATGGGAAAAAGATAGTCTCTTTAATAAATGTTGCTGGAAAACTGGACAGGTACATGCAAAAGAATGAAACTGGGCCATTCTCTTACACCATACAGAAAAATAAACTCAGGGGGTGCCTGGGTGGTTCAGGTGGTTAAGTGTCCAAGCATCTTAATTTCAGCTTAGGTCATGATCTCAGAGTTGTGAGATTGAGCCCCGTGTTGGGCTCCATGCTGGGCATGGAGCCTGCTTAAGATTCTCTCTCTCCCTCTCCCCACCCCTACCACTCACATGCTCTCTCTCTAAAAAACAAATCAAAACAAAACAAACCTCAAAATGGACAAAAGACCTAAATGTGAGACCTGAAACCATAAAACTCCTAGAAGAAAACATATGCAGTAATCTCCTTGACATCAGCCTTAGCGACATATTTATGGATAGATCTCCTCAGGCAAGAGAAACAAAAGCAAAAATAAACTACTGGTACTACACCAAAATTAAAAGCTTTTGCACAGTGAAGGAAACCATCAACAAAATGAAAAGACAACCTACTGAATAGGAGAAGATATTTACAAATGATATATTTGATAAGGGGTTAGTGGCCAAAATACACAAAGAACTTACACAGCCTGACACTGAAAACCCCAAATAATCCACTAAAATAAGCAGAGAACCTGAATAGAGATTTTCCAAAGACATCCAGATGGCCAACAGGAACATGAAAAGATGCTCAACATCACTCATCATTAAGGAAATGCAAATCAAAACTACCATGAACTATCACCTTGCACCAATCAGAATGGCTAATATCGAAAAGACAAGAAAAATAACAAGTGTTGGCCAGGATGTGGAGGAAAGGGAATCTTCATGCACTGTTGATGGGAATGGAAGTTGGTGCAGCCACTGTGGAAAACAGTATGGAGTTTCTCAAAAAATTAAAAATAGAAATACCATATGATCCAATAATTCCACTGCTGGGTATTTACCCAAAGAAAATGAAAA
Source organism: Ursus maritimus (assembly GCF_017311325.1). Classification (NCBI taxonomy): domain Eukaryota; kingdom Metazoa; phylum Chordata; class Mammalia; order Carnivora; family Ursidae; genus Ursus; species Ursus maritimus. Next base: position 13,741,147 of record NW_024427107.1, read on the forward strand.
CACTCTGTTTATTGCAGCATTATTTATAATAGCCAAGATATTGAAACAGCCAAGAGTCCATCAATAGAAGATTAGATAAAGAAGTTGTCTATATGAATAAAATGGACTATTATTCAGCCATAAAAAAAATGAAACCTTGCCACTTGCAGCAACATAGATGGACCTAGAGGGTATTATGCTCAGTGAAATAAGTCAGAGAAGGAGAAAAACCATATGATTTCATTTAATATGTGGACTCAAGAAAAAAAAACCTAACCAACCATACAAATGAACAAAAAAAGCAGAAACAGACCTGTAAATGTAGAGAACAAACTAATGGTTGCCAGAAGGGAGGAGGGCGATAGGATGTGCAAAATGGGTAAAGGGGAGTGGGAGGTACAGGCTTACGGTTATGGATGAAACGTACAGCATAGGGAATATGGCCAATGGTATTATAATAGAGTTACATGCTTACAGATGGTAACTACATGGTGGTGAGCATAGCATAATATATAAAATTGTGGAATTGCTATGTGGTGCACCTGAATGTAATGTAACCTTGTGTGTTAACTATACCTCGATAAAAAGCAAAGATATAATTTACATATCTCTACAGATAACTTATAAGAATTAATTTATAAGTTGGGTAATGTTGCTGAATAAAATATCGATATACAAAAATTATTTGCATTTCCACATGTTATCAATATATTGCTTAAAAATGAAATAAATTTATCATTTATAATCGCAAAAACATCAAATATTCTATCTGGAAATTCATGTGGAAAAAACATGGATCTGTATACTCCAAATATAGAAATCAATTTCGGGTGGGTACAACTGTGAACTGTGAAATGAACAAATAAAAACTTTTTCAAAGAAAATCAGAAGAGGAACAATAGGAATGCTCATTCATTGCTAGTGGGACTACAAAATGGAATGTTTACTTTGGAAGACAGTTTGACAGTGTTTTACAAAGTTAACACAGTCTTACCATATGATCCAGCAAACATGCTCCTTGGTATTTGCCCAATTGATTTGAAAAGCCAAGCCCACACAAAAACATCCATGTAAATGTTTATTGCAGCTTTATTGGTAATCTCACAAAACTGGAAACAACCAAGATGTCCTTTAAAAGCTGAATGGATAAAATGTGATTCATCACAGTATTATTCAGCGATAGAGAGAAATGAGTTATAAAGCCACAAGACAGATGGAGAAACATCAAAGGCATATTACTAAGTGAAAAAAGCCAGTTATATAGCATTCTAGAAAAGATAAAACTATAAAGACATTAGATTTTTAGAAGAATAACAAGATTCTTTGTGATAATATAATTGTGAATACAATGTATTATGCATTTGTCAAAACTCAAAGCTGTTTAGCACAAAAAGTAACCTTCATGGATGCAAAATTTTAATTATCACTTAGGAGATTGGGGTATTTCAGGAAGAAATGCAGACTGTGACAAGGAAGCCTAACTGTATTACAAACAACTCAACGCATCTCACTGAAGGGATTGGAGGAAAGATGATAAGCTGAATATTTTGAAAATAAGTGGCATCTGTAAGACTAAAGATGTAAGGAACTACACGGAAGCACTGCATTCCAATCGATAAAGTTGTGTCCCATGGGATTATGTGTTACCAATTCTTTTTTTTTTTTTTTTAAGATTTTATTTATTTATTTGACAGAAAGAGAGACAGCCAGCGAGAGAGGGAACACAAGCAGGGGATTGGGAGAGGAAGAAGCAGGCTCCCAGCGGAGGAGCCCGGTGTGGGGCTTGATCCCAGAACGCCAGGATCACGCCCTGAGCCGAAGGCAGACGCTTAACGACTGAGCCACCCAGGCGCCCCTATGTGTTACCAATTCTGACAATGCTATACATGTATATCAGAATGGAACAATTAAGTAAATGTATGACAGATAGCGGGAGCCAGATTTCTCACTGTTGGAGTGGGAGATTACAATTAAGTGAAAAGAAGGGCCTAAAAATATCCATGATGACAATCAGTTAGAGTTGGAGACATCATGTGAATTCATGTTTAGCTTAATATAGGTACAGATGGTTGTATGTAGAAATATTTATACATCTGTTTCAATACACAGGTTGTATAGCACGTGTATTTTCTGCATTTTGGATGAAAGGGCCTAAAAGAAATGACATCCCTGTTGCAACATGCATATATAGCCTCTACATTTTGGTTTCTAATACTATTCTCTAAAAAAGGAACCAGGGCTCCTCGAAGAAATGGCTGATTCTAGGACAGAAAATATACAAGATGAGTCTGGAGAATTTGTAGTGCCAAAAAATAAGAAATAGCTAAAAAAAAAAAAAAAAAAAAAAAACCTTTTTGATAGGAATACCAAAGGAACACAGGGGGCGACTGACAGAGCTCCCAGTGGCCAAAGCTGAAACAGTTTGAGCAACAAAATGAATGAGTAATTTTGGATTATTCAAAATATAATAAAATAAATATCACATGTTTATACATATGTAAATAAAAGATTGAATAAATTAATAAATGCAGGAGATAAATCCCTCATGCAGAAGAATTCCAAATAATTTAAATAAATACTCTCTACTTAAGGAGGGGAAGCATAACTCTCACTCTGTAGCTATGTGTTGCACATAGTGATTTTCTTCTAAAATGTACAGTAATGGGGCTAAAAGTTTACAGTGGAGAAACTTGGCAAACACTACTTCAGCCAGGTGATTACAGCCAGTGGCAGCAAGTCATAAATCATATTGGTAGTATGTATGCTTATTATGATGTGATGATAACAGATCTTTACCTCTGTGATCTTCCTCCAAGTACCTATAATCCCAGCTTCATCATGAGAAAAAACATCAGACAAATTCTAATAGAAGGGTATTCTACAAAATACCTGGCCTGTACTCAGCAAAACTGCCAAGGTTATTAAAAACAAGGAAAGTCAAGGGGTGCCTGGGTGGCTCAGTCCATTGAATGTCTGCCTTCGGCTCAGGTCCTGATCCCAGGGTCCTGGGATAGAGTCCCACATCAGGCTCTCTGCTCAGTGGGGAGCCTGCTTCTCCCTCGCCCTCTGCCTGCTGCTCCCCCTGCTTGTGCTTGTTCTCTCTCTCTCTCTCTTTCTCTGTCAAATAAATCAATAAAATCATTAAAAACAAACACAAACCAAAACCAAGGAAAGTCAAGAAACTCTCGCAGCCAAGTGGAACCTAAAGAGAGAGAACAACTAAATTTAATGTGGTATCCTGAATGGGATCCTGGAACAGAAAAAGGACGTTAGAGAAAAATCGAAGGAAATCTAAATAAACTATGGTCTTTAATTAATAATAATGTATCAACATTGGTTCACTAATCATAACGCATGTATTATAATAATGTAAAATGTTAATAATAGCAGAAACTGAGTGTGGGGTATATGGAAACTCTGTACCAGCTTCTCAATTTTTCTGTAAATCTAAAACTTACAAAAATAATTTCGCTTAATTAACTAAGGTTAAATTAAAAATGTGATGAACATTTACTAACAAATGAGATTTAACTGAAGAGAAAACCAAAAGAGATCACAAGATATCATCCAGAATAAAAGAATGGAGACAAAAAGGTCCAAACATGAGTTCCTGAAGGAGAGAAGAGAAGGAAGGGTACAGAGGCAATATTTCAAAAGATAATAGCTTACCATGTTCCAGAACTGATGAAAGATCTCAGTCTTCACATTCAAAATCCCAGTGAACCCAAGCGGGTTAAATAAAAAGAAACATGTACCAAGAATCATCATAGTGAAACTGTAGAAAATCAAAGAAAAAAATCACAGTAGCAGCGTCTCGACTGACAAGTGACTTCTCTAAAGCAAAAGTGACAGCTAGAAGAATGTCTCTGGTGTCCTAAAAGAAAATGACTAGTAACCTTGAATTAATGTCCAGAGAAATTATCTTTCAAGAGTCAAGCCAAAATGAGCACTTTTTTCAGATAATCAAAACCCCCAAATGCCTGCTACTTTAAGCCTGTTCATTTTTGCATCAAACTGTATAATTAAATGAGGATGTGAAATTACCACCCTTAAATCTTAAGTTGGTGATGGTTCCCACAGTCCCTGCTATCTTCCCTAACAAGGTAGAGTACTGAGATTTACGATGTGCTGCTTGGTAGGAAGAGAGTTGTCCAGGGACTTGTCCCTCGGCAATCGTTGGTTTTAGTCAGTGGCATCAATGTAGGGATGTTGCCTGCTTCTAAAGATGTCTATCCAAGCTATACACTCAGGAACTGTTAAAAATAGCCATGTAATGGGATTGGAGTGTTTTCGTTTTTCCAGGAGGCTAATGTGAAAACTTCACTGTTCTCCTGTAGCTCGTAAGTCCCAAATAAGACTGGGGGTATGATGCAGTGTTTTGGGTTCCCAGCAATTACCTCAGAGACAGTGCCTGATAGTCCTTGAAAGATTTGGTATTTTCATTACACTAAAGAATTACCCCATTCAGTAGCTTTAGGACCCTTTGATTATGGTTAGGAAAAATTTCACAGGGCATACGTAATGGATATATTTCAGGGTTCATTTTGAAGTCCACCTTGCCTTCCTTTATTAAAGAAGCTCTTGTCTGTGGACTATTTCAGTATTGGGGAATGAGGCAAGATTGAACCAATTTATTACAATGGTTCATGATAGACTTTTGTTCCCCAGACCTGAATTTTTATTTTTATTTTTGATTTTCTTCCAGGAAACTATCTTCAATTGACCATAGCAATATTGTGAATCAAAAACGTGTTTACTGTGCCCGTCCTACTGCCTCTTTACAATAACTGTGCTTGCCTCATACAGTGCTGAGGCTTGGCATTTTGTCACCCTGGGGTCTGGAACATCTCTTATTCTCCATAGCAGAACAGTGCAATCTCCCAAAGTCTTGCTATGAATAGGAATCTGATTTTGGATAAGCACAGGTGGTGATTTAATTAACTAATCTAGCCATTTCATTCCATGGAGTGTTACATTCCTCTCTGGGTTTATGGATAGGAATTATCACTGCCACCTGCCTTATTTTGCCTGGAACCGATTCCAGCCTTTGCTTGTTACTTCTAATGTTGCTACCCTGGGTTAATTAGGGTTTTTGGATGCAAGCAACAGAAACTAATATTAAAAAATGAAGGAGATTGATCAGAATACTATTGTAGAAGCTCATCAGATGGTTAGGTTGCTGGGCCCCATGTCTGGAAAACAAACAGGAATCAAGGATCCCTGAAGTGGGGGGACGGGTGGAGGTGAAAGGGATAGCAGTTAAGCTAATTCAAGGACAGAGGGATCTGAATCACCATAGTTCATGATATGAGAATTAGTATTTCCTCAAAAATTATCTTTCTCATGTTTGTTGCTTCTTTAATCCTGGCAAACTTCTAAACACAGCAAAAATTCAAATATATATAGCTTGCACCATTGTAATTGCTCTATCAAAAATTTTGCAAAGTGCTGGGTGTTATACGCAACTAATGAATCATCGAACTTTACATCAGAAACCAGGGATGTACTGTATGGTGACTAACAAAATATAATAAAAAAACATTAAAAAAATTTTGCAAAGTGTTATTGCAAGTTTATTTTGACATTTCTGCAATCACATTTTTTCCAGCTATTTCCATCAATACACTGAGAAACAAGGGAACGAATAGTGAAGACAATAAGAATTGTGTTATTTTAAAACCAGTAACAAATAGCCTGAGTCCAAGTATGACCTTCTTTAATCAGCTTATAAATATCTACCCCCCAAAAAAAGTATTTTCAAGGTAAGAAATTGAGTGGTAATTGGAACAGTAGCTACTCCGATTTCTTTTGAAAAATCGACTTGGTAAGTTTGATCGAAAGTATCTTAGAACATGCTGGGGCAATTTCCAGGTTTAGGAAGTAAATGTGCTTATTAGTTTGGTAATAGGAAGCAAAGTTGAATTATCCAAAATGTAAAACCAAGTAATTACCATTGGGAAGTCTTTTATAAACTGAATTCAGGATCAAAAGAAGGAGAAAAATTCATAAATAAGAAAAAAATGCAAATTTGGGGTATTAAAACAAGTATAGCATATAAGAGCAAAGACGATCAGAAGAGCTGGATGTTCCAGATCTTCAGAAAAATAGGCAAACAATTCTCACTTCTCCTTTTCTTTGTCTGCTGATAATATATTACCTGGATAAATAAAAGTTAATCCCTGGCTGATGACTTCATTTGGGGAGACACCCCATTCAAATCTGCTGGGGGCTTCTCTGTAAGAAGAGATTTCCCCCTTTCAGGGAACAGAGGGAAATACTTGAGTTGGTTGAATTATATGGAGCTGTAACTAGAAATGTTTTGTAAATGGGTGGATAATTACTAAGATTGTCTCAGTTGATTAGAGAAACGTCAGACAATTCTAAACTCAGATTGGATTAATAAAGAATAAATCCTTTCTCTGGCCCTTTCTGCTGTGGCCTTTGAGTAACTTGAACTTGCTTGCCAACTTCAGAGCAGGCAAGGAGTGAACGCATGTCTTAGCCATAGCGGTGCTCGGGGACTGATGAAGACAGGGATTAAAAGTCAGAGATTGTCTCCCCACAGTTGTAAAATAGACTTATGGCCAATGGAGTGGGTGCCAAGACTGAAATGCAGCTCCATAAACTAATTCAGACTGACTCTTTCATCCCCAAAACAGTCAGACTCAGGTTTCCCTTTTATCAAATGAAGGTGTTCATCTCTGAGGTCCTTCTGGATTGATGTTCCCGTGCTCAGTATTTACTCACTAAGGGCGAATTATTTTATAATGAAAAAAATTATTGTTATGTATTTCTTTTTAAACAATTTTGCCTCGGTCTGATACCGTCGGACTGCATGCTTATTTGCTGTTAACACTAGGGGTCAGGCTGAGAATAGTCGTTTTCTATGCTGTTATGATCTTCGTCAGATACTATAGGAACCTTGGATATTGGGATTTTTTTTAGTTATGTCTTCTGAATTTCTATGATATATCGCTAGATTACTCATGCGTGTGTTTTCAACAATAAAAATAAAGATGTTCCCTAAAAACTTAAAAAGTAAGGAAGTAAAAATATACTTTCAGAGTTTTTAGTGCCAGTATTACAAATGAAAGTCTAGCAGACGTTTTGAAAGTAAATCTTACAACCAAATACAGAGTTAGCAATCTACGTTATCTGTACCAAAATGCACCACTGTTACGTACATTTTCCTAACCTTCCCTGTTTCTTTCTCCTTTTCTTTTCTTTCCCCTGTGGAATTACACGTACTATGACAAAAGCAAGAGTTTGCCACAAACTCAAAATAATCTTGAAAGTCAAATAAATTTAGTCATAAAGATGGGAAATTAATAGCATCCGATTTAAAGTTATTTTCCAATGGATTTTACCATCATTTTAACATCTTTAAGGCTCTAGGTATTTATGTTTGTTAACTAAGAGTATAGGGGCGCCATATACACAAGCAGTCTCACACACAAATGCACGCAGAAATAGACATAATATGATTTTACATAGAATTGGTAAGTTATTTCCCCTCCCATCAGGAATTCAAAGCAGAGCAGGGAAGGGTATGAAGCTGTGGGTACAGCTCAAAAGAGAAGGTCAGAAAACATTAAGCGAGGGCTTCATGGGCTATAAAAGTAGACTGTTCTCTAAGAAAATATAAACTGCATTCCATGATAAAGCCTCCACGGGAAATGAAAAAGCATCTTCTGTGTGTGTGTGTGTGTGTGTGTGTGTGTGTGTGTGCGCGCGTGCGCGCGCGCATGCCCGCGTCCCATTCATTCATTTATCTCATATGTGTCTAGGTGCAACTGTCTTTTTATTTAACCAGTATAAGATAGTGCCGGTGGATCTTTACGATGTTTGTACCCCCTGAAAGATGAGATTCTTCAAGAAATTATTCTTTTTTCAAAGAACCAATGTAATCAACCATCTCCATGGGACAGTTTTTGCCTGAAGAACGATTTATTAAAAAGTGAAGACACCGTGCAGAGCACAGGGAAGATCTTCCTAAGTGAGGTCCTTGTGGTTGAGACGGATACACTGAGCTCAAGGAAGAAGAACCGTTTCCCCTGTCAGTCACTTCAAGCGTGCCCTGACCCAGTGCGCTTTGTAACGGCCTTCGTGTTCTTGGAACGCTGAGGGCCCAGCAAGCTCCGGCTGCCAGAAGGTTCGGATCAATTGACCTTTTATGTCTTTTATTGTTTCCGCTGCCCTTTAAATTCCCCATCAATGCTCTGTTTTCTCCAGAGCATCTTTTCAGACCTAGAGAGGTAGGGATATCTCTTTGTGGGCAGAAGATGCTGACTCCTCACCGATGGAGCGTGGCAGGTGAAGGGCTGAGAGCAGCAAACATTCCCTCCCGCCTTCTAATGTTGCCGGTGGAATAGAGAACACCTCTGCATTCACCTGACGTTTTTGGCAGAAGCCCTCTGCCTTCTGTCCCAGTGGTGAGGTTAGAATAGGACCAGCATTTTTTGAAAAGTTAAAGACTGCATTTCTTAGAACTTCTGCCACCTTTATTTGCCGACCACACAGGTGAGACACTTTTCTGTTGTACTGGTCCTCTTGACCCTGAGAAGCTACTTTACCTGGGCTTTCTACACCATCGATACTTCTGTTCTCTCTAAATCTGAACAGCGTGGGCCATTGAGCCCTGAGGATGGAGAACTTCATTGTTCCCTGACACAGTCAGCCAGAGGGAAAAGCAGATACCAGACAAAACCGATATTTTTCTGCATATTTCACACTTGAATAACAGCGTTAGCTCGGCAAAACCTCAGAAAATATCAAGTCGGCCTATTGACATTAGTATATTTTAGTTTATACAAATGCAAGGCAAAGAAAGTTTGGTACAGCCTTTGCCTGTCCTCCCGCTGATTGTGATCAAGCATGTCCCCACCGATGCAGGTAAGAAAATATCCAACTGCTTTAGCATTACTAGGGATGTCTCGTATGATGTGAACGTGACGTGCGTATTCTTCATGTATATAGATCTTAATTGTTTGGTTCTCTTTTTATATATATTTATGTGTTCATTAAATGTCTCAGGAATTATTCATAAAAAGTAAATGTACCACAGTGGCTTATAATCTAAGAAGATCTTGCTGTGGCTCTGTTTGGTAAAGTAAATAATCCTTTCTTAATTATTTATCCCATGTATTTGTATTTGTATTTGTATTTGTATTTGGGGTTTGATACATTTATATAACATGAGTTACATAAATACATGGAGTACTTTGTGTTCATAAAAGATGAGTAAAAACGTAAAGGCACAATTTATTGACTGCTATCATATAGGTATATTACTTATGTACAGAATTGCAGCTTGGCATTACTTTGTTAGTAAAATTAGAAGTTTTCTTTTTAATAGTTGAGTTAAGCCCCCCTATATTCACTGATATGACTGATAACTCATATTTTATAATTTTATACATTTATACAATTATGTAATTAATTCTACAGTTGTTCTATATATCCTCTCATTTCTTGCTGCATTGGTTGTGTTTGCTTTCCATTTTTATATTTCATTTGCTATTTAGAATAGTTGATATTTTTTCTAGGAATTACCTTGTACTTATGCCTTTCTAATGTTCTTAGTACCCTGATTTCTTTTATAAACATTATTACTTGCTTTGTTGATTTTTAATAGTATCTTTTGTCTTTGCCTATTGCCTATACAAAAATCAATGAGCTTATTCCATGTTCCTCTTATGCTCTCCTTTCTTCCATTATTTTAGTTGCATTATTTTTACTTTGTGAGAACACATAATACTTATTTGCCATCTTTCATCTTCCTCCATACCTTAGCCTCAATTTTAGTTCTACACTTCAGTAGAATAATTGCTTTTCACAATTCCTTTTGCTGAAGGTTCCGCATTATCTCTTGGTTGGCTCATTCTCTAGAAGATTCTTCAAGAGCTGGAGATTAAAGTATACCCTGGGTTCTTGCACATGTAAAGCCATTTTTCTATAGCCTTGGTAGTTAAATGATGGGTTTTCTGAGTATAAAATCTTTGATTCACTTTTTTTTTCATGGAAAAATGCTACTCTATTTTTTTTTGTTTTTTATGTTGCTTTTAAGAAATCCGATGTCAGTCTAATTCTTTTGTCCTTTTAAATTATTGATCATTTTGCCTGTAAGTCAAAAGGATTTGCCTGTAAGTCCTAAAGATTTTTTTAAATCATTAAAGTCTTATGGATTTATTAACGTACATCTTGGAGTTGACCATTTTTAAGGTCCAATCTGGCCAGCTCTCTTGCCTTTAAAAGTATCATATGTCAAAACATACCTTACCACAGCGAGTGAGTGCAAATAATTCAAAGGATGATTACTCAGGCAAATGCAAAGTGAGGGGAGTCCTTGGGCTAGGATCCTTTGATGTCTAGGCCTAGAGAGAGACAAGAGGTCTTGGTACATACATCGGTATATATATATTTATATATGACAGGAGCCCACCAGGGAATTTTGAATAATGCCAAGGGTAGACTGACTTCTAGCAGTAGCCTTAGTGTGGGAGAAGGCAGATGAGGAAGTAGAGCAGGTGTGATTCCAGCTGAGGTGTCTGACAGCAGTCATCCCAGGAAGTGTTAACAGTTCAACCACCTGTTACTTTGCTGTGAGTGACTTACCATTTCCAACTTTATTTCTCCGTAGTCATTTCAAGAAAGGCTCTCAGGTACCTATTGGGTGTTTTTCATATTTAGAAAGAGTTTTTATTTTATTTCCAGGAATTTTTATATTAAGGAATTAACTATGCATTCTGTTTCATTATTTTGTTTTTCATTGTCAGAGACTCCATATTATGTGATTTTTAAATATTTGTTTGTTTTGCATTTTAACCACTTTCCTTCTCACCCTTTTTACTTCTTATTTTGACTCATTTTTATTCCTTTGATGATTTCCCTACCTTTCTCCGAAGTCCCTTATTAAGTATTTGTTTAAGTCTGTTCTCCCTGGGGTACCTCATATAATTTAGTCATCAGTGCTGTTATAATTTTCTTCTACTCCCCCTCCTTCTCCCCCCATTCTTCCTTCTCTTCCTCTTCTTCTCTGAGTTCAATCAGCTTTTATTTTATTTCTTCCTTAATATATACATTACTTATTCTGGCTATAGGTTCACAAATGCTCGTCTGAGGATATTTAATTGAGTTTGCAATATTGTATGAGTTTTCTTCTGCTTTGTGGTTGGTTTCCTGAGAGAATTTTCACTGGGTGAAATATTTGATTCTCTCTGTTTTCCTCCAGCAGTAGCAGTGTGTAGCTCTGACAGTTGAAGTGTGTGCCCTTTGCAGACAGGATGCCGGTGGAATGGGTTGCAAGTTTTCTGTTTCAAGAATAGGAAATTCATGGTTTATTTGGTGTATTTGGTTAGTGTGAGAAGATCTTATATGCCCTTGATTCCGTTTTTCATTCTCTTTTTTCTAGCAGGATCGCAATATTCCCCCTTTGCTTCTTTTTTTTCTTTCAACTTTCAGTCCAAAAGGAAGCCACTCCCTTTCTGGTACCCTCATTCCTCAGAAGCAGTACTTCTCAATCTTGTCACTTTGAGCCCCACACTCTATTATGTCCCTTCTCTACTGTCAGTGCTCTAACTTATCAGAAATATTTTTCAGGGGGTGCCTGGGTGGCTCACTCAGTTAAACATCTGCCTTCGACTCAGGTCGTAATCTCAGGGTCCTGGGATCAAGCCCCAAGGGCAGGGCTCCCCACCCAGCAGGGAGCCTGCTTCTCCCTCTCCCTCTGCTCCTCCCCCCTTATGTAATCTCTCTCTCTCTCTCTCTCAAATAAATAAAATCTTCAAAAATTTATTTTTCAGTTATTTCACACGTACAGTGGGCTTTCTCTTTCTGAGGGAATCTTGGATCAATCAGAGACCTTTCTCCTCCTATTTTCTCTTCCTCAGCATCTTTTGTAAGCCTTCCTTCCAGTGCCCTTCCCTTCTATGTCTGCAAAGCTTGAGGGATGGCTCTGCTGAAAATTGGAGGTTACTGTCATACTTACAGGTAATTTGAAGTTTGTGGTGTTCTCTGAATTCTAGTTATGCCGTTTTCCTGGTTTTATTTGTAATATTAAGCAAGAGATACTACAAAGGAGTAGCCCATGGGGAGAATGTAGTGTCACAAAACCAAGGGATACAAATTTCGCAAGAACAACGGAGTAATCAATGTGGCAGGTTAAGTTGAAGACTAAAAACTAACCATTGGTTTAGGGTCATCAGTGGCCTTAAAAAAGTCTCACGTTGAGCAGAGGGTACAAAAGACAGAGAAAACAGCATGAGAAAGTGGATACAGTAAACGCAGCAAGTACAGAACACTTAATTGAGAAGATAACTGTAAAAGGTCATGTAATGTGTGGTAATTGAGGGCACTGGGGGTCAAGGTTTTGTTTTTTGTGTTGACTTTTAATTTAAGCATATACTTCCAAAAACTACATATATCTTAAATATACTCGATGAATTTTCAGTAACTCAGCAGGCTGTAGATCAAAGAACAGAATGTTACCCCCTTCCTACAAGCCCCAGCATTCCATGCAGTCATGAATTACCCTCGAGGGATTGATCTCTATACTAACGTCTGACACTAGCGTTGGCAACTCTTTCATGTCTTTCTTTGCTGTGCCCTATATTTGTGAGAATTATTCACTTTGTCGTAGGTTTTTCATTCTCATTCATTGATGTTTAGTTTTCCTACTATTCAAATATACCACAATTTATTTATTTATTAATATGTTGAAGGGACTCTGGGTATTTACACATGTTGGACTATTATGAATACTGCTGCTAGTGCTAGTCATAATTTTCTAGATTATAGTCATGTATTTTCTAGTATATGACTTTTGGTGAACACATGATGAATTTATCTAGAAATGGAATTTCTGGGTCATAGAAAACATTTATATATTATTATAGCCAAACAATTCTACAAATTGTTTTTTCTTAAAACACTATGTAAGAATTCCAGTTGTTGAATAATTTTGCCTACCTGTAGTTGTCTTTTTAAGATTTCTTTTTATTGATTGTGATTTGGTGTGAGTTAGCATTTCACTGAACACCAGTGAAGTCATATGTTTATTGGCCCATTGTGCATTATCTTTGAGAAGTGTCATTTCAAGCCTTTTGCTTGTTTTCCTCTTTGATTAGCTCTCTTTTCCTCACTGATTTGTAGGTATTGCTTTTATATTCTGGGTATGAGTGTTTCACTGATAAATACATATCTATTTTAAGATATGGGAAATATTAAAGCATATTTGTATATTGATAGGAATAATTTAGCACCTCAAAATACAGAAGTAAAATTGGAGGAGAGAAACCCTTAAGTAGGCAGTAGGGGATAGGACCCTCTAGTAGGAGGAGTTGGCCATTGTGCCTGTAATGTATTTAACTTAAAGCTTTGCTTAGAGTTAAACATTTCTAATATTTTGCTATTGTAAATGTGATATTTTAATTCAATAAAATTGTATCCATATATTGGATTACCTTTACTTTCTAAATAAGGAGAATCTTTATTTAAAAAAAATTAAAAAAAAGAAAGGCTTTTTGCATATATATAGAAAGGTCAAGTATTTTCTGCTGTGCTTACTGGCTTTCTCTTATGAGAACATATGCCACTGTGCCATGGTATTAAGTCTTAGAATATTATCATTGAACCATTTAACTGTCTCTTTTTGGTCTATTTACTGTTCTTCTTTAAGCTAGTCTTTCAAAAAACTTCATTTTATCTGATTATATTGTTGTCTCCTTTTAAAATTTCAGCAGCTTTATTGAATATTCTAAAGTACATTTTTAATTACTCACTTGAAATTTTCTTTTTTTCTTACATTTTATTTTTGTCTTTATTTTAGCAAGTTTTTAATTGTTTTGAATTTTAAAAATTTCTCTTTTACCTCATTTATTTTCATTATTCTCTTGGATTTCTTTCATATTTTTATTTTTGCTAATTTTTAAAGCTTTTTAAATTTAACTATATATAGGAATATATTAGGAGCAGGTATTTAAGTAATTCACACCCTAGGTTGAACAGTTTTGTTCCTTCATTTGGTTTTCAATGGCTCTTTAGCCCTTTCCAACCCTTTTTGTAGCAAAATGTGTAATCTAAAATCCGTAGTCTTTGCACAATTACGGGTCATAAGACAAGTCATGTAATAAATAGGTGGCCACTGAACAGAAGAAAGAAGTTGGCTGATTGTTCTATTCAGAGAAGGTGCCTTCCTCCTAGATTAATTTAATCAAATCATAAGCCTTCGTGAGGTTTGGGGGATTTCTTTTACACTTCTGTAGACTAAGGAGAGGTTGGGTAAGGCCAAGTTTCTTCATTATAAAATTTCGGAGTAAAGACAGGGTCTTCTCTGTGGGATCACCTAACAAACAAAAAGCAGTCTCCAAAAAAAGCAGCATGACCTTGTTTGATATTTCAGAGGAAAAAGAATCCTGGCTTTGTCTCTTACTTTAGCTCTCAGCTGTCCTAAAAGGAGGGTAGACTTCTTAATAGTTATGCTTATGATTTTAGAAAGAATTGTTTTTTAACAGGATATCTGTCTCTGAAAAGTTAGCTAGAAAGCATGCAGGAGATAGGTCTCAGTGGCCTTTCATTGATAACCAAACACATTATCATCTCATTCTGAGTCCTTCTCTAAGGGAAATAGCTTTCCTCGGTCTGTTCTGCCCAGCTTCCTCCCGCACTCTGGGATATTTTCCATCTGCCTCACGATGTAATCACCCCTCCAAATCTCCTCTGTCCTGCAGGATTATAGACCCGTAGTTATCTTCTTTGTTCATTATCAGTTACCCAAATGCAAAAGCTTATATGGTAATTCTCCTCGGCTGACTTCTCAGTTTGCTATGCACCTTCACATAAAACCTAGTCTAACTGGAGTAAGGTGGTATCTCAGTGTGGTTTTGATTTGAATTTCCCTGATGGCTAATGATTTTGAACATTTTTTCATGTGTCTGTTAGCCATTTGTATGTCCTCATTGGAAAAGTGTCTGTTCGTATCTTCTGCCCATTTTATGATTTGTTTATTTGTTTCTTGCGTATTGAGTTTGAGAACTTCTTTGTAGATCTTGGATACCAGTCTTTTATCTGTAGCATCATTTGCAAATATATTCTCCCATTCCGTGGGCTGCCTCTTAGTTTTTTTGACTGTTTCCTTGGCTGTGCAGAAGCTTTTTATCTTGATGAAGTCCCATAAATTCATTTTATCTTTTGTTTCTCTTGCCTTTGGGGATGTGTCATGAAAAAGGTTGCTTTGACCGATGTCGTTGAGGGTGCTGCCTATGTTCTCCTCTAGGATTTTGATGGATTCCTGTCTCACATCGAGGTCTTTCATCCATTTGGAGTTTATTTTTGTGTATGGTGTGAGAGAGTGGTCAAGTTTCATTCTTTTGCATGTAGCTGTCCAATTTTCCCAGCACCATTTATTGAAGAGACTGTCTTTTTTTCCACTGGATGGTTTTCCCTGCTTTATCAAAGATTAGTTGCCCAAAGAGCCGAGGGTCCATTTCTGGGTTCTCTATTCTGTTCCATTGGTCTATGTGTCTGTTTTTGTGCCAGTACCATGCTGTCTGTGCACTAGGTGTTATACGCAACTATTGAATCATCGAACTTTACATCGGAAACCAGGAATGTACTGTATGGTGACTAACATAACGTAATAAAAAAACATTAAAGTAAAAAAAAAAAAAATACCTGGTCTAGAAGCTGGAGGACTTCTCCACCAAATAGAATTGGTGAAACATGAGGTAATGTAACCTGCATCAGGTCTGCCATATCCACTGAGCAAATATGTCTACTGAGCCATAGTTACATACCTTCTCTTTCTAAATTTCTGTAAAGCAAGTGATAGCTTATTTTTATACTGGAAAAACTCTCAGGTGATACTTCCCAGTGGCTAACATTACAATGATAATAATTCAGATCTTTTATCTTTCCTCTTTGACTCCATCCAATATTTTTCTTCTTTTAGATGCCTAGATTTAAAAACATAAATTCTCTTTCTTCAAAGCTTTTGGCTCTTTCCTCTCTGGCTATAAAGAAAAAGAAAATACAGTAGAGATAAGAGACTTGGCCATCTTAATTCTAATTAATGAACGTGGGAGGAAGGTGGCAGATTATCATTGACCTCACAGGTCAACGTTTTATTTTTTTCCCATTTTGATGATGATACTTCATAGTGAAAGATAGCATGTCTTATCATTTATAGTTCCCCTACCAAAATTGTCTAGTGTCTTGCTTTTACAAAGAAAGCTTCTGTCTGTGGTATCATCTATATCCTAACAACTGGCATAATTATTTCCCACGATCAGAGTACCAGACTTGGTAATGGCAGTATTAAAGACTTACGATTGGTCAATCTAGACTTGGAAGGTTGTTTCCCCACGGGCTACAGATTTCCTGATACGTTGTGACTCCAGGGGAAACACACCTGACCAAACAGACCAGTGAGTCAAAGAAAGAAGTCGCCACTCAAAATCTAAAACAGTAAGGTGAATTTGTTGCTTACCGGACAAAGAAAAATTGTGCCTGCAGGATGCAATCTCTCTGAATAAAGCAATCACTGGTCTCATATAGGTTTGGAGAAGCATGAGGTTCAGGATCAGTGATGTACAGAAATAAGACCTGTTAGGGATGCATTGATCTTCGGCTGTGGAGGGTTGGTTATTGGAACATGGCTGCTGCTGATACTTTTAGAAGTATGGGGCTGTCACAAAATGCCTGGTAACCAGATGTATGATTACTGATTCACAGTTTTCATTGATCAATTGGGATTGTTTAATGCTAGATCTGGGAGTTACTTGTTACTATGACCAAAGAACAATCAATCTTTTCCTAAGGAAATTAAAATGTTCTATTTTTCACAAAATATTTTTACACACTGATTTGGATTAGAGTTATAGGTGCCATGTTTCATCTACGTGATTATATTTTAGCTTCCTGAGGGGCCTTGTCTTATAAAATGATATCCCTATAGCACCCTGCATAGCACCTTACAAAATCAAGTCCTCGGTGTGTTGAGAGATCCTACATGACCAGCCTCTTTAGGAACTTAGCAGTAGTACTATCAGACAAGAAGCAGAGAATCCTTTTAATGGTTTCAAAGAAACATGAATGTGTAAATAAAAAATTCAGGCAGAGGTTGCTATAGTCACATCAGACATCAAATCCCTTAGTGTGTAGAAAGGAGAAGGGAAGCTGGGATAGAAGCCAAAGCAAAACTAGAAGGCACACTTCTATAGGATCTTCTTTGCCTCTCTGGCTCCTCAAGCCTGTCTTCATCTATGATCTCACCTGCCTCATTTTTCCCTGCTCCACCTTCCCCCAGCTCAACAGCAACTCAATATAGTTAATCCCAGTTTGAATAACAGACTGAAACCCTAGTTGAGATGTGATCTTTTGCAGGACATAGGGCTCTCTTTTTGTCTCTACAAGCCATGCAGTGTTGAGTGCTATGTACTCATGCTGGTAGCCTTTAAGTCCAGCACACTTTGCCCATCCATTGATGCTATTTTAAAAGAATAGGTAACTTTCAGGGTTCCAGGCCCACCTATGGGTCCAGAGACTGATGTTAAGTTTCTATCCTCTAGTCTCTTGGTCTAGAAGCTCACCTTGACCTCCAAAAACAGGGCTGGAATTGTTGAGTCCGCTTGAATGTCTGAGAATGACTAGTTGTCTGCTCTGAGACAAGCCTCTAACACCAAATCAGCAACTGTCAGATCTTCAACTCAAGGAAGAGCAACCCTAGGGGTCTGACGTCTTCTTTCATCATGCTGTGTATTTTGAGCATCCTTCTCATCCTGCACTCAAACACTCACAAGATGTAACTGACATTTAAATATTTAAAAGATTGGCTGAGAAGAGGATATAAAAGCAGTTTTGGATATCAAGAGGCATTGCTATAACAACACAGTTTATAGTGCTGTGCGACCATGTGAACACTGCTGTTGGAAACATCTGTTACAAATTGAATACTGAGGAAGATAAGAAGCAAAATAACACAATCAATGGTTAATATCAAATTGAAAACCAATGGAAAAAAGGTTTGGTAGATGTCAAATATTTTACTCAATATGAAATATATAAAGATGATGATATTATTATGTGGTTTTAGAATATGGTATAAGCCTCACGTCGGGCTCCCTGCTCAGAGGAAAGCCTGCTTCTCCTAGTGCTCTCCCCCCCCTTTTGTGTTCTGTCTCTCAAATAGATAAATAAAATCTTTAAAAAATAGAATATGTTATAAGAAGGGGGTATAAATTTTCCTTATGGCTCACGCACACTTTGTGGCAGATGAGTAATGCCAAAAAAAAAAAAAAAAGTGAATTGTAGCAATAAGACGTCACCAGTTATATACTGTTGACCCTTGGGGTCCCCCAGGAATTCTAAGCAGTAGAAGAACACCCGGAAGGCAGGATTCCAGCATCTTTCTAGGGCTTACCCTGATGAACATCTCTCAGATAAACAAAAGAAAGAATGAATTGAAGAGATTCCAAGACATGTTTCTTTTTGGCCTGAAAGAAGAAGACTAAGGCAAACTGTGGGCATGATGGAGAAGAGTTTAGTATGAAGGAAGTTGTGCAAGTGGAATAGAAATTAATGGAGAAAGGTTACTTTGAGTAGATGTATTTAATGAAGCTAAGATCAGTAAAAAGTAGAGAGAGGTAGAGTCACTTCAGTTCCATAATTCTGAGTCTATAAATGAAACACAGCTGTTTGAGAAAGATGGATGTGGGTCTTGGCCTAAGGGTGGGGAGCTTTTACAGAGCAAAGGAAGAATGTGGTCAAACAATGATTTGTGTGTATAAATGCATTCCTAAGACTCAGAATTTTCTAGTTTGCTTTTACCAATATATCCAGTTCTGTCGTGGCTGTTTTTAACCCATAGATTTATGCAGGAACATAGCCCAAAGGAAAACCGTAATGCTTGAGATGGAAAACAAGCGCAGAAATTGTGAAGATTCGGCTGTAGAATTCGAAAACAAGAAAGTGAATGTGTGCAAAAAAATCTACAGTGATAAAGTCATGAGAGGGCATGGTGAGACAGGCTGTCTCATTCATTAATGGTGGGAGAGGAAATTGTTAATATTGTTCTGTAAAATTAATTTGTAGACTGAACCACATCTTAATTTGGCCTTGTAATTCCATTTCTCAGTATCAATTCTAGACATACATTTAGAAGAGAATTGAAGTAGAAGTAATAAAACATGTGGTGCAAAAATAATTATCCTAATTAACACAAAATTTAAAAATAAAGGTAAATTAAATAAATGATGTTAGATCTATTGGACAGACTATTCTCCTTCTACAGTTATGTTTCTGAAATAATTTTAGTGATGTCACTCAATGGCTATGAAATGAAACCAAGAGAAAATATGAATGTACTATATTGTTTACGTATGATACGAATATGTAAACATGTTCACAGAAACATATATATCTAAAAAAAAAAAAAAAAACCAAGGCTGGACGCCTGTATGGCTCAGTCAGTTAAGCGTCTGCCTTCAGCTCAGGTCATGATCCCAGGACCCTGGGACTGAGCCCCACATCAGGCTCCTTGCTCAGTGAGGAGTCTGCTTCTCCCTCTGCCTGCCGCTCCCCCTGTTTGCACTCTCTCTCTCTCTCTCTCTGACAAATACGTAAATAAAATCTTTAAAAAAGTGAAAAATAAAAAAGTAAAATAAAATAAAACCAAGGCAATATACAAAAATGTTAATATTGCTTATTTCTGTAGGGATAAACTTTCTCTTCTTCCTTTTACTTATTATTTACTAAATTGTCTCCAATAAGTTTAACTTATGTATTATAATTTAAGGAAATGAGGCAATAGGATTGAGTGACATTCTGAAGGAAGAAGGGAGTAGACAGAGATATGTCCTATGATTGGTCCTTCCAAAACTGGACTGACTAAATTTCGCTCTCTGATGATGATACCATTTCTAGACTCTGACATGACTGTTCATTATCGTGGACCAAAATAAAAAGTTGAAATTTTCAGTATATCCCACAACCCACTAGGCAATTATTTTAGCATCCCTAGAAATTGCACAATTAACCCAGACAGGAAGATGACTAAAATAATATCATCACCTAAAATAATAGAATAACTAATTACACAAAAGCATTAGTTGATGGTAGTACTTTGTAAATTTGACCTGAGAAGGACAGACAGGAGGAAAGGAGTAACGTGCATGCAACTTCTGGTCCAGGCCAAGCACTTTACATGATTTGTAGGTTCACTTCTCTGGTAACAGGCAAAACGTCTCTTAACAGAACCAGAATGCAGACTCTGAAAATTAGTAAAGAACAGTTAGGCAATAGCGTCCCCTGGTTATCTTTACTCTGCATACCTAAAGGACATTTAATTTGATAATCAGTTGCATCCCCTAATTTGCACAAGAAATTAAAAATGAGTCTTACCTACCACTGGGGTTCAGATACACAGTGACAGTGTACAGATATGTCTAGACAGACATCATGGTAAGGAGGCTGAGCTTTCAAGGTCATCTGGGTGAGAAAGCAGATCGGCAGTAAGAGACGGTTATGGAGTAAGCCTCCAAGGGCTTATAGAAACTTTCATTCATTGAAGATTGGCTGGACCTAGGAAAGTGAGCACAAGCTGTGGAAATGTTTGTGTCACAGGTTAGGACTCACCTGAGAGCATCCACTGTAGAAGAGGCCCTGAACATTGAAATGGATAGGATGATTCCTCTGGTACATGTCAGGCAGCCTATGTTATCAGCCGTCCTCGTACCTAAACAATGAACTCCAGAATGCAGGAGCCATTTCAGCAGAAGATAGAGAATGTAACTGTGGCAAGATATAGTGTTCCTCCTACCAGGGCAGATCTAGGGGCTGCCATTACTGAAGCATAACTCAGTAGGAGTGTAATAGTCCAGTCTATGGCTCTAACACCATTTATTTAGTTTACCTCTATTTTTTAATCAATTAAAATATTTTTGCACTGTGTGTCCTACCGTTTCTTATCTTTAGAATTGGAATTGCAAAGTCAAATGGTATTAATACTTGGCTGACTCTGCAAATTAATTTTGCTGAAAACATTTTTTTAAAAGATTTTGTCTATTTATTTAGAGAGCACATGTGCGCGTGAGTGGGAGGAGGGGCAGAGGGAGAGGGAGAGAGAGACTCTCAAGCAGACTCCACAGTGAGCACAAAACCCCACTGGGGACCTGATCTCATGACCCCGAGATCACTACCAGAGCTGAAATCAGAAGTCAGCTGCTTAACCTACAGAGCCACCCAGCTGCCCCAATTTTGCTGAAAATTTTTAATAACTTTTTAATAATTAATTAACACTAATAAGTAGTGTTAATGGATGGGAAAGCTGTACCCACTGCACCCTCTCCTGACCTTTATCAGTACAGTTTCTCTTAACACTCATTTCACTTTCTTGTTCCCCAGCTCTAGCCAAATCCTTATAATTTCCATGCTTATTTTCCATTTCAATCGTTACAACTTTTCTTTGAGATACTAGTGCCAGGTTGAAGTATAATCTGTAAAGAAATAAAACCAGCAGCTTGATAGCAGGTTCATTATACCTGACATCCTCTACATTTTAATAGACAATTTTGTACTGTGGTCAGATTGACCCCTATTCTAGGCCTGGTTTTGTCATTCTTGTCTGCAGTACCTCAGGCAGGACGGTTATCCAAGGAGTCATAGAGTACCTGGTGACAAACATGGCCCTTCATGTAACATCGCTATAGCAAAGCAGCAGCAGCAGCAGGCACGTAATTACGGTATTCTCTGACGCTACATACACTGCACCATAAAGTGTTTGTTTGATGTAGTGTAATGTTCCCTTGAAGTCGCTAGCTTGGAAATGACATCCTGTGCTACGCTCTTTGTCAGTATCTCGTATACACCTTAAATCGTGTCCGCTGCACATGGTGCATTATCCACACATAAAATACATTGGTTCGAAAATCAAACTGGAGTGGGAGGAGTGGCTCAATCACCACCATCAATTTCAGTGACTGACTTGGCGAATTTTTCGTGCAATTCTAGGCTCTGCAGCTCTGGAGACCTGAGGTCCCACAGGAGGGCACAGTGAGGGTCCCGGTGAAGGTCCCACTAAACATGAAAGCTGTGGATGCTGCCAATCATTTGTCCTTCAGTCAATCACTATATCCAGTCTTTGCCTCTGAGAAATCTGATGTAAGAAAAGACGACTCTTAACATTCATTGGAGTGGGTCTTCCAGTTAGTTGCTGGCAGAAAGATGGTAGTTCTGACATAGTACTCATTACTTGCACAAAATGTACGAGTATCAGAAGCACCAGCAATTAAAAACTTTCAGAATGAGTGACAGTGGCATGGAAGAAAATTCTAGGGACAATAGTTCTACACTCTCATAACTCCTAGGAACTCAGTACTGTGGAGAGACGATGCTAGAAATTGTTAATCATATGTATTTAGGGAAATTCTTGAAGTGGAAATCCAAAAATTGATTTGCTCTACACACATGCAAAGCAGGCTCAAGAAATACTGCATCATCCACACTGTTGGTGACAAAGAATGATATTACGTAGGAAAAAAAACCCATGGAAATAGAAGACTATGTGTAACAAAATTATTCAGTAGAATTGTACATTGAATGTGAAGATGTTTTAGTGCACTTTTAAAAATTCACTCCACTTACTTTCTTTAATGGATTCACAGATGGAATCAATGAGAAAAATCCATGTCTTTTTAAATAGAAAAGAGTTTTTTTCAGAAGCATAAAATAAAAATTATAAGTGATAAGAAACATTTTATTTTATGCAACTTGCAGCTTGTTTTCTTGTTCAGTAGTATATTAAATAATGATATAATTAAATACTGATATAACTTACACTCAGTTGCATTATGTATTTAATGAAATAAAAAATAACTGCATCGGTTAGTGTTTCATTCCTCTGTAAGTATTAGAAAGCCTGTCCGGCAGTGGGGAAAGTAAGAGTTTATTATGTCCTTAACAAGAGGTCTCACAGCTGATTTGAAAACTCAACAATGTCATCAATGACCCAGATCTTTCTTTACTTTTTCTCTGTTGGTTGGTGTGTTGGCTTTTCATTTTCATGCTGGTTGCTTCATTGTTGCAAGATTTCTTCTGCATTTTTAACATAACATCTATTTTCAAGGTAGAAAGAAGGGAAAAGAGGCCACCTAAGAAACCCCTTCTTGAAGGAAACAAATCATCTTACCTATCTAACTAGTGGAGATTTTCTAATGTCTCCTTGGAGGAAACTGTTTGATAAACCAGTTTATCTAATCAACCACAGTGGTAAGAGAGTCTGGGAAAGTGAGTATAGAGGAGGGACTATCATTTAAGAAAGCAAAACTTCTTTAAAAAGTATGTAGATTATTGAACAACACAAAAAACCATACCTGGTTGGAGAGCTGGGCAAGGTGGGAAGGCAGGGAAGGAGTCCTTTGGATTGAGTGATACCGGACACAAGCAATTTGTAGAAAGAGGAGGATTGAGTGAAAACAAGAGAGCAGGAGTGAGACTAAGGAGAGTACTGGCCCTGGGATTCAATCAGCAGCATCCATCATAAAGTAATGGACAAATTGTGTCCAACTTGGTCAGTATCCCACTCTTTCAACAGGAATTATATTGGAACTTCAGGCAGCAACATTTTCATGGAGTTACTGACATCTCATCTACTGTTACTGGTTCTAATCTCAAGCGGGCCTCTAATTTTCTCAGTTGGAGTGATTTGGCACTTACTTGCAATTCCTCTAAGAGGTAGACTCTAGTATGATCCAGGTTCTAAAAGCTCAATAAAGAAGCTAGGGATCAGGATATAATCACTCTGTCTTTAAATTGCATGGAGATCTTGGTAAAATGTTTTCCAATAACTGGCTTCTTGCTTTATTCTTTTGTCCTTGTCTAGTACCTGAGTCTATTCAGGAACTAAGTTCTTACCTCTTAAACTTAGGAAGCTCCTTGACTAGTTTCCAAAATCATATAGTCAGTTGACCCTCTCCAAATGCTAGAAATCATTATTTTCTTTCCCGCTTTAGAGTTATTTCAGTTCCTTGTCTGATCCTTTCCACCCTACAGTAAGTCTCTTGAATGTAAGGGCAGTGTCTCCTTTCTGTCCGTAACAGAACTTCTCACTGAATGTACATAGGCAGATGATACAATAAATCTTGTTAAAAGAATGGATATAATGAATTAAGTAAGAACTTTCCTCAAGAGTCAGAAAACCTCTGAGAGAAGTCTAAATCTCAGGAAAAAGGCCAGTTACTCCCTAGGATCTGAACTCTTAAAGACGCATCTAATTTATTTCTCACATTCATCTAGGACCATGGCCACTTCAAAGTTCTTACAGTGATAGACACAATCATACATTATATGTACCAATATTAATTACTCATATGGCCTGCCAGAGATCTATCAGTCATCAGCTATTTGCTTATGTGGATTATAAGCCTATAAAGATTCCTCATTGCCTTGGGGTCATTGTGCCCTCTCACTAAAGGTCTATCCTTATTTTCAACCCTCAAACTTTCTATTTTTCCTTCAGTTAGTGCTTCCACTGATAAAATACATGCTTTCCACTCAGATTCCTCAGTTCCTCCCAAGTCAGTTTCTTAAGGGGCTATACCAGCTATCTCCTGCTGCAAAACTAAATTACCTCAGAATATAGTAGCTTGAAACAGAAAGCATTTCATTATGCCTCATGGTTTTGTACATCAGAATTTGGGCAGTCTTAGCTGGGTGGTTTTGTTTATATATATATATATAACTTTGGCTGTCATCTCTCAGTGGACTTCAGCTGAACTGTTCTAGAAAGTCCACTGGCTTTACTCACATGTCTGCCAATTGAAGGGGCATGTCCAGAGAGTTGACCTCAGCTGGGCTCTTCACCTTCCCCATGTAGTCCTAGATCTTCTTCATGTGGTATCTCCAACTGGGAAATCAGATTTTACAATGACAGCTCAGACATTTAAGGTATCAAGACAGAAACTTGCAGTCCCTTTAAAGTCTAGGCCTGCAGCTGGTGTAGTGTCATTCCATCCCATCATGCCATAGTGCTCCAAGTCATCTAGTCCAGCGGAGATTCAATGGAAGGGAAATAGATCCAACCTCTCAAAAGGGAAATTTTAAGTAATTCATACATGGCTTTTCTGCTACCATCTTTCCTACAGCCACAAATTATTTCCATTTTTTCTCCATTCAGAATTCATTCACCTCCAGCAAGATGCCCAAAGTTTCATCCCATTATGGCATCATCTCGAAGTCCACAATCTAGTTATCTAAAATCAGGAGCAGGTTTGAATGAAGTTCCTCAAGAACGGTTCCTTGAGTGTGGTTCCTCTTGCTCTGAAGACCTGTGAGCTAAAGAGACAAGTAATCTCTGTCCCCCACACTCAGTATACAATGTGAGACAGGGCAACCACAATAGATACCTGCCTTCAAAATGGGGAAAAGAGGAGGCACATCACTGATTCATAGCGACTCTGAATCTAGCCAGGTGCATGTTGCCAGTTCCAGATTCCTGGGAGATATCCTCAGTGCTATTTGGATCCACCCTTTGTGAATTTGAGGCATCCTTCCTTTCCCATAAGAAATGCACCAGGTGCACCGTTGTGTAGTTTTCTCAGGCTGCTTCCTTTCCATAGACAGGAGACCAAATACCAGAATTTTCCTTTTACATTTTGTACTGTCTGTTTTAATTCAGTCTTTCAGCTAACACAAATTTCTTAACATTCTGTAGGTGTCTAATATATTAGATTGTTTTTCCCACGGTTAGACAAAAGCCATGCTTACGTTACTTCCCAAGATGGCCACTTACCTGTTTCGAGCAACTAATGAGGACTTTGGAAAAAACAACACCACTTAAAATTCTTAAAAAATACTATTGCCTCAACAACAATCTGTGAGTCATACCCTTATATCTTTCTGGAGTATTAAACAAGGGGTCTTACAGCCTCATCCTGACTTCAGCCTTTCCCAGAGACTGTCTTACTGACTTTGGCTTGAATTTTGCCTTAAGGTCATTTCCTACTTCGAGAGTCTTTTGCTGTCTAGAAAAACTTTCCTGGGAACTCTATATCTTCTCTAAATTCTTCTCAAAAACCGAATATGTCCACTTCTTTTTTTATGTTTTATAATAGACTATTTTATCATAGCTGGAATAGTCAACGTTTCAGCATTCTGTCTGGAAATCCACTTAGCTGGATCAATGAGTTCAATAGGTACATTTTTTATCTTCGACATTTCTGCAGGTCATAGGTATTCCCAAACCTCCTAGCACTACATAACCAAAGTTTCCTTTTCTTCAGTTCCAATTATGTTCTCCTCAGTCTCCTTCAAGTATTCATGAACATCCTCCCCAAGGCTCTTCCCACTTTAACTGCTAGTCTCTTTGAGGCCATTCTAGCTTCTTTCTGCCAAGTCCCAAATCCACTGGTTTTAGATTTCTGTATGACAGCACCTCACTCCTGGCAACAAATATTGGTCCAGTTATCTGTTTCTCTGGAACAAAGTACCCAATCTTAGTGGCTTGAAACAATACCCATTTACTGATACCCCAATTTTGAGTCAGCAATTTGGGCAAGACTCAGCTGGGTGATTCTTTTGCTCTGTGGGGCATCAGTTGGGATCCACCAGTGGTATTCAGCTAGTGGGGAGGCTTATCTGAAGGGTCCAAGTCACCCTCACTCACTTGCCTGGCACCTCGGAGGGGATGTTGGGAACACACCTGAGCCCCTCTTCCTCTTCATGTAGTCTCAGAGCCTCTCCACATGGTTCTTAGAGCAAAGTAGTCAGATTTCTTAATGTGATGGCTTAGGAATCTAAGACAAAAGGCACAAATGGCCATTCTTCTTAAGGGACTGACTCCAAATTGGCATAGCATTACTCTCACTGAACCCTATTGGTCAAACAGTTACAGATAAGCCCAGATTCAAAAAAAGAGGAAATAGAACCCACCTGTTGATGGAAGGAATGTTATTTACAGCTCTGGTCTTATTCTTCCCTCAATGTTGATTTTCATAACCCAAAGTCATACTAGGAATCAGACATATGAGAGCCTTTGGAAAACAGGCTTGTACCCCAAAGCCCTGGCAGCATCAGTGTCAGAAGTTTGCACATCCAGTAGACAAGGATTTTTATCTATGACAGCAGTTTCATATTGACTCACACTCCTCTAGCAGCCTCCAGCATCACTCTCCTTCCTTTCTTGTAGGTAACCCACTTCCTTCTTTGCCACTTCCCATTGTCTCCCAGGTAACTGAAGAAAGTCTATCCAGCTGTCTCTCCCGATTTCCTCTCTGTCATTTCCTTTCTCTTTTACCTATATGCTAAACAAAATAACTGCTTAATTCTCTCCAATGTGTCCTCATTGCTTTCAGCCTGCATTCCAGCCTCATCCCGTCCCATGCCCTTTCCCCTTCGCTCTCTCAAATTCTCTCTGAATTTGCACTTTGCCGGCCCTTCTTGCCTAAAACACATGTGCATGTTTGAAACAGTTTTCTGTTATGATTCTCCTGTCAGTACTCCTCTAGGGCATTGTAAGATCTACAAAGACAAGGGCCTCGTCTTTTTGATCACTACTATATGCCAGCAGCCAGAATAGTGCCTGGAACACATTTGGTGCTCAGAAATTATTTGTTTAGTAAATAGAATCATCAAAGTTAAGTGAAAATTATCAATAATATTATACCCATCCATAGGAAAAAAAGTAAGAAGTGTTAAAATGAAATAACAAAAGTACTCAGTGTCCCACCAAGTAGCAAAGCCAGTGAAAATGCCAATATATTCTTTGAAATGTTTCTACATAAATGTCCTTCTACCACTTTCAATTCCACTATTTAAGATGAAAAAAATGCAACACAAGAAACCTATTTCCAATTCATTCATTCGTTTATTGTTAAGGTTAAAGCAGCATTATATTCATTCTTTAGGCTAAATAACTTTTTGGAGGCTCAGCAGGCAAGTAAATCAACATTGTTCAACAATAAAAATGCACTCTCATGTCCCAAAGCCCCAGATTTTGGAGTACAGCCATGCTAAATGGAGTGCTGCCCAAACAATCTATGGGAATGGAAGAATAAAGAGCCTAGATGCCATTTAAAAATAACATGGTACAACCTCATTTACATCTTCAGGTGCATGTATAATATGAATGGAGGGACATTTTGGAAGGTTTCTGACCCCTCTCTTGTTTACTAAATGTAGGCAGTAAATGAAGGTCGAGTGTTTTGAAAGACTACCTCCATTCTCCCTGCATGAGTTTTATTTTATTTTTTATCTAAATTCAATTAGCCAACGTATAGTAGATCATTAGTTTCAGATGTAGAGTTCAATAATTCATCAGTTGTGTGTAACACCCAGTGCTCATCACGTCACAACTGCATGAGTTTTAAATGCTACATTAAAAACTGGTATATTTCCCCCTCAAGAGTGTAGTATCACTGCCACATTTGCAATCAATGAAATATCTTGGTAAATATCTTCTAAGGCAGCAGGATTGGTTTAGTACACCATAAATGCTTATCATTGCCTCTAGAATATTTTATGTTTGCTTTCTTCCCATACTGATAAGATATAATTTTTCTCAACACAGATCATTGATTTTAAAGCAAATGAATCCTAGAATGCCAGCCCTGGAAAGGACCTTGAGAAGTCATCTCTCCCATATCCTGCCTTCATATGGGTTCACCCTAGCCCACTCTGGATAATGTTCATTGATTCCGTTTTTAAACACCTTTGTAGGAAGAGGGTCCTTCAATTTTCTTCTGTAGCACATTTCAGTGTTTAATAACCCATAAGGCTCTCAGGAAATTCCCCCTTATATCCATCCTAAATTACCAACAGCACATGGATTTAGAGTTCAGTCTTAAGTAACTGGAATAAATTACCTGTGCTATGGAAACAGACAACCACTCTGAATTTGAGAAAGTGTTGTCTGTGTGAAATAAACTGAAAATATTACTTCTCAGGGATAGAGTAAGTGATTTTCAATCAAGTGCCTTCAACTCCACAAAGTGCTTGTGCTGCGGCAGCCTGGATGATTGTCATCAAATGGTCCTGGCAAAGCCCTTCAGGGCACTTGTGAGCAGCCTATGCACCAGGGCCAAAAAGGAAAGCAAAATATGAGCCATGACAAGGAGTCAGACAAACTGTGGTCAAGCTGTATGGGTGGTGAGTTATGCATACAGGCAGGCATTCCATGCTGATCTCAGCAAACTCACTGTGTCTGAGCAGACAAGGACAGGCTGAGCCAAGGCTCCTGTGCATGTTGGTGTCTTGTGAGCAAGAGGGGACTTCACTAACAGAGACTCTCTTCTCAGGAATTTTGTTTCTCATAATGCCGCATTAATGTGAGTACGCAACTTAAGTATTCTCAGGTGAAGGTCTTCCTTTTTGCTTGTCCTCTAGATTCTGTTTTTCTTAATATTGGAACTTGACATTTTTGATAAGTTCTGATGGTTAAAGGCAAGAGTTTATGCGAACAGGCAGTATACTCTATGGATTGAAGAAGATGCTGGATAAAAAATAAACTATTGGAGTTGGCTAGTCATGGAGCAGAGTCCGTATTAGTTGTGTAGCTTTGAGTAAATTATTTAACCTTTTTAAAGCTAAGTTTCTTCAACAGTAAAATAGAGATAACTGTATCTGCATCATAAGTTTGCATGAGGATTAAGTGACTTAATTCATGAGAAAAGCTTAGTCCTTTTAGCTGTTATCTCTGCCAGTTAATGTGTGCAAGCATGAACATATCAATCCTAAAGTGACTTCATTTATTTTTAATTCACTAGGCTGTTGCCTATTATTTACATAAGTATAAAATTCTGGTTTAAACCCTTTGGTGGAATCAAGAATAAATTAGAGGAAGTTCCCAATCTCAATCATAAGAAGAGATATGAGGCCTATCTAGCACAATGTGGGTACTCAATAAATATCAGTCAATCAATATTTATCTCAAAAAATGAAAAAGTATCATTACAACACAATATGTGGAGAGATAGGTACCGAGAAAATTAGAGATAAAATGTTATGTAGTTTGGGGGGAAAGGAGAGAGTAGAAAATTTCCAGATGTGTAGATCAGAAAAGTATCATGAAGAGGAATGTTGAAAGTTTATGTGATTTTTAGACTAAGGTATCATTTGTCCCATTTGTCTTCTGAACATCACATATTATTAACACCTCTCAATATCTTATTTTTCTGGTTTAGCTGTCCACTTAAAAGGAGATTGGCACCAAGTCTTCCTATGTTTAAACATCTCTACCAATGAGTAACGGAATCATCAGTCTCCAATGAGGAATGTTTCACTCCTCAAGTCAAAAATACTTTTTTCATCCATGCTTGATGCACATCCATGTGGTTCCCCTCTTCTCTGTTTGCAACTTCTCCCCTCTCTTGACTTATTCTTTGCAGCTCAAGTCTCAAGCACTGAATGAATAAAATCCATTAACCTTCATCTTCATTACATTCTTTCACACCTCGACGGTAACTTCTTAAAAGAATAGTTTGTGAGATTTCTGTTTTCAGTCCAGTGTGCAAGGAGTTTAGAAGTTGCTGCTCCATTCTAAAAACAAAGAAAATGCTGAGAAACCCTTCTTTGACCCAGAAGAGATGTGAGGTCACAGGGCAAATACTAGACGAAATGGACCAGTTTTTTGAAAGATGCAATCTGCCAAAACTCACATAAGAAGAAACAATCTGGAAGGCCCATATCTAGTAGAGAAATTGAATCAATAACCAGTAATCTTCCAAAACAGAAAGCATCAGGTCCAGATGGATTCACTGATGAATTGCACCAAACATTAAAGAATAAATTATCCAGTTCCCATCCCAAAAGGCAGAAAATGGAAGAAATAAAGAAGTCACTATTCCCAAGCAATTCTGAGATCTAATTTTGAGATGAAAACCTCCATCAGTTTCTGGGCCTGAGAATAATCCTCTGCAGCTACTCGCTCCATCTACTTGGCCCATGGCTCCAGCTCTAGGACTGAGGGTCTACCCTCTGGCCTCCATATGTGCCCTCTGAGTCATTCCTCCTGTGTTTTGTTTTGTTTTGTTTTTTAAGATTTTTATTTATTTATTTGTCAGAGAGACAGACAGAGAGAAAGAGAGAGCACAAGCAGGGAAGCATCAGGCAGAGGGAGAGGCTCAGCAGGGAGCCCAATGTGGGACTTGATTCCAGGACCCTGAGATCATGACCTGAGCTGAAGGCAGATGCTTAACTCACTGAGCCACCCAGGTGTCCCTCATTCCTCCTCTTTAATGAAGAGGAACATATTTGTAGCTGAGTAAGTTCTACCAGCCTGGTTCCTATCTATGGAACCCAGCAGCATTTTTAAATTTCATCTTCTCTGTCCCTTTCAATCCAAGCTGGCAATATTTCTACTGATACAACAGTTGCAAAAACCTTGTGGGTTTCCCACATATGTCACAGGTATTTGCTCCACTAGACAATGGCTCATTCAAAGGTCTTTTCTGGATAATTTCATCTCTATTCCTGGCTTCTGCTGATATGGCTGAGAGGATCCATGATTCATATGCATTATCTCTTAAAATAGTTTTTCTTGCGACTGAGTACTTTCACCTTTTGATTCTTTCCAGGAACTGGCAAAAGGTTGTCTAGACACACTCCTGGCTTTCTCTCCAGAGCCTTCTTTTCTGACAGTAAATCTCTTAATTTTAACATCTTTTGTAGTCTGGCCTATCTTCAAAGCTTTGCTCAGATAAATATCCACATTTATCAATTACATGTTCTGCTTTGCACATAACTGCAGACACAATTCAGCTAAGATTTCTGCTACTATATAACAAGGATTTCCTTTCCTCCAGTATCCAGTAACATGTTCTTCATGTCCTCTGTGTTCTCACCAGCAGCAGCTTTAATCCGCATATTTCTACCAAAATTCTGTTTATGATGATTTAGGTATTTGTTATAGCAGCACCCCACTTCTGGCACCAAAATATATATTAGTTTCTTATTGCTACTGTAACAAATTACTATGAACTCAATGGCTTAAAACAACACATATTTGTCTTTTTATATTTGTGAAGGTCAGAGGAATAAAATTAATTTTACTGGGCTAAAGTGCTATCTGTCAAAGCTAATTCCTTCTGGAGGCTATAGGAGATAGTCAGTTCCTTGCTTCTTCCAGTTTCTAGAGGCTGGGGCATTCCTAGACTCTTGGCTGATTTACTCCACTTTCTGGTACCTTCATCACATTGCCTTATGATTGCTAATCAGTCAAATGTTAGCACATATGCTTTTATCTTGATTTCTCTTTGCTGGGGAACCTGATCGAAAGCAACAATTGTTACTTGAAAAGCCACTGGAGAAATCAAAAAAGAAGAGAAAGAATTGAACTACTCTTTCTTGTATGCCTCACGGTTATTCTTTTCTCAAAGTTCAGGTAGTTAAAGAAGTGGTGTTAAGAAGACCCAAGCTCCTAACAAAGTCAAGTTTGCAAGGATAATCAGTTTTGCTGCTGACTTTGCATGTTATCCTAAAATGTTAGTTGGTTATCTAAGATTTTGGCTTAAAATGTAGATATGGGAAAACTTCTGTAGGGAGTGTTCTGTGAGCTTAATCCTTTTTAACATATAAAAAATTACAGTATCAGAATCTTTACTCCATGAACTTAGATGGTTCTTGCCTGCCATTTAAATACTGTGACCTTGACAATGTTTCTTTCAAATGGTGTATTAGGAATAGGCATTAGAGGGGCGCCTGGGTGGCACAGCGGTTAAGCGTCTGCCTTCGGCTCAGGGCGTGATCCCGGCGTTCTAGGATCAAGCCCCACATCAGGCTCCTCCGCTATGAGCCTGCTTCTTCCTCTCCCACTCCCCCTGCTTGTGTTCCCTCTCTCGCTGGCTGTCTCTGTCGAATAAATTAATAAAATCTTTAAAAAAAAAAAAAGGAATAGGCATTAGAAAATAGGAGAGAAAATTGAAGACTGTCAGCAAGCTGTGACATAGGCTCATAAACACCACTAAACTTGTGGCTGGTGGAGAAGCCAGGGAAGGGCGACATATTGATTTGGTGAAGTGTATTTCATTTGAGGTTCTGATAAAGATTATAGTAGGTTGTATAATGGTCACAGTGTTAGATGTGGGAAGGAATAAGAATAGAAATGTCCAATGAGGAAAGGTCAAAATCTGAAGAAGTGGTGAAAACAGAATGGAGATCTTTTTGTGTGTGTGAGTTGAACTGTTTCAGCATTATCAAGTTGCAGTGGGAGAATTTACAAATGGGAAGTTTAGAGGTGGAAGAGCAAAAAATAATAACAGGTTACACACATTTCTATACTGTCAGGGAGCAAGAATTCTTGCCCTCACTGGGTGTTATACGCAACTAATGAATCATCGAGCTTTACCTCGGAAACCGGGGATATACTGTATGGTGACTAACATAATATAATAAAAAATCATTAAAAAAAAAAAAAGAATTCTTGCCCTTTTCAAAGACCCTTCTAGCTGGATTAAGAATCAGATTAACAGGAGGAAATAAAATTTATTAGAGTATGTGTGGGGAATCCACACAGGCATGGAAATTGCAAAGACAGGCAAATGAGGTATATAAGAAGGAAGTAGGGGTCTGGGACTTCAGAGGAAAGGAATGCAATTCACGGGACAGTAAGAAGAGCAGATGTTTGGTAGTTAGGTGTTCGCACTGCCATAGAGATAGGTCACTCAGATAAAATTTATCTCTGCTAATAATTCTTCTTCTGGGAAGATCCTCAATTTGCATGCTTCTGTGTAGTTAAGGAAGGGGCAAAAGTTTCTCTTGAGCCCGTAGGGTCTTGATAGCCTTCAGCTTGGAATCATCTTTATGCCAAAGCGGCCCATCTTGGGTCTGCCTGCCTTTGGCCCCTACAGTACTAACAGATATGCATTATAGATGAATTTTAGAAGAAGGAAGAGGAGGAGAAGGAGCGTAGGACAATGAGGAAGAGGAGAAAGGGAAGGAGAAGAAGGAGGAGAAGGACAACAGCAGCAATGGCAATGACAACAAGAAATGTCTGCTAGCAAGTTGAGTTGCTTTGATTGCGTTGCTCTGGAGAAACTGAATTGCGAGCAGCCTCTTAAAGCCGCAGCCTGGCGCACAAGGAACAACTCCGCAGAACTGTGGCAAGGGCTCCTCCTGGGGGCAGGTGTCCTTCCGGTCATGGTCAGCACTTAAAGCTTAATCTGTGCTAGGCACTGTACTAGGTGGTTTATATTTATTAAATCATTTAATAGTCACAGCAGTATTATGAGATAGGGACAATTATATCCTTATTTAACCAATGAGGAAAATGAAGAACAGAGAGATTATATAACTTGCTTAAGCTAGTCAGGGCCGGAGCTGGGATTTAAACTCAGGCAGTAATATTTCAGTCATATTCCCATGCTCTTAACTACTCTGTTGCACTGCCCCTCACACTAAATTAGAGGAGGGAGCATTTTGTAATGGAAGTTTTAATTAGTATCCACTCAACCCCTTGACCCCTGGCCAACTGAGCAGGGTGAGGACAGATCAATGCATCTCATTTAGAAGCATGGCCATCAGTGCTGATCAAATTCAGTGAAAACAACAACAAGAATCTAAAAGAGTCACTTTCAATTTGATAAAGAAAATGGTAATGTCTTGTATTTGTTTAGCGATATATATCATCTCATTTAATTTTCATAAACATCCTGGCATCAGATAGGAACTATTATACTCGTTTTACAGATGAAAAATAAAAATAAGGTTCAGTGAGGTTGGAATTTTCTCAGGGGCATTATTTCTAAAAAAAAAGTAAAGGAGAGGTTCTTAACAATAGGACTTTCATCAAATCATGTTCTCTTTCAATTATGCCACTCTGAAAAATTAGTATCTGTTGAAAAAAATTGTCAGCGAGCATATATGGAATTTTCTATGTTGGAGGTAAATATAATGAACATAATGATGAAAACCACTGATGAGAGGTCATAGAAGACACTCTTTCCTGGGTCTCCCCTTCCCTGCTTGCCCGCCTGGGGACTGGTTATCTTTGTTGGAGTAGAAACAGGATTATACATGATTTCATTGGCTTTCTGCTCTCCTAAAACGCTGATCTATAAAAGTTAAAAATAAAGGGAAGTGGGACTCCTCACTTCTCTCAGTCTCTCCTCATTCTGTCAAAAAATTCACTATCTTGTGATTTTAGGAGTGATATTCAAAATTTTGTAACGGTGTGGTTCAGGCACCCCCCAACCACGCAGAGGTTGGCTGTGGAGCCAAAGTTACTCCTTCAGTTGGGCCACGGTAGGTGCAGAGAAAGCACCAGGGATCCAAAAGATAGATGATTGTGACTTGGGATAATGGCCACTTAATCACTGGAGTAAGTATTTCAATATTTTAACACCAGTATGGGCCTACCAGTATGAACTAGCTAAATAGTAACACTCGTTGTGTTCCTTGAGAACAGAATCTATGTTCTGTTTTTCATTAAACACCACAGGTCCAAAAGCCTTGATCTACAATTCTGAAATCCAAAAAGCTATTTAAAAAAAATAATAAAATTGAAAAAATTAAAATTGTCTCTGTTACTCATTTGGCTGCAAAACTTTGTCTATCTTGATAAGAGACCATGTATAAGCTTCATGATTCCTAAGTGAATAGTCATGGTTTTCACTGCTGACACATTAATGTGTGTGATTATAGGATACTGCTCAGGGTTCCCCTGGGAGTGTTTTTTTTAATGGAAGATGCATGCACTGTTTTACTTTCCTAAAATATGCAAAATTCTGCATTCAGAAGCACATCTGGTCCCAAGGGTCTGAATAAAGGGCTGTGTACAAATACCATCTAGCCTAGTATATGTTGTGGGACAGAGTGGCTTTGAACAACAAATTCTACATTGTTGAATGTATATGGCTTTCAAAATTTTGCTTTTATGAGAAAAAAATGGTAAAGAGAGTGGAAAAAACTAGTTTCTGCTCACACTTAGTTTTGTACGCTTAGTTTACCTGAAGTCAGAGCCAATATCAATGGGATTTACATCACTTCATTGTTTTGTCCATAAAGGGCAGGATTAATCATTCACATATGGACCATTTCCAAACAGAGATCCTAAACAAGAGGCCCATAAGACTAATTCAGCACTTACATCATTTCTGTGGTCATATGTAGAACCCCACATATAGAGGATATTCCTAACCCTTTACAGTAGTTATAATGTTAAAAGGAAGATCAATGTCAGTTCGGGGAACAATGCCCTTCACTTTGCCCAGAAATGTTTCCAGTGTTCAAAAATACTCTGACAATACATCGTGAATAGTCAAATTGCCTTTTATATGCTTAAAGTGATTAAAAATATATAAGACGTTAGCCTTTAAAGCTACTAGAAATTGTCTCACTGGAATAATGTGAAAGAAATATCATTGAAGATTAAAAAGAGAAAGACAAGAAATCCCATTGTTTTTAAACAGAGTCACATGAAAGTTTCTGCAAGATGAATTATCCTGAACCCACTGGAAATCATCAAGTTTTATCAATGAAGCATTCTCATCGAATCACACTCAACATTACTTGGACAGGAAACAACAGGAATCCCAGAATTATACGATGATGAGAAGGTGAAGGAGGGCTTGAAATCTAAAGAGACTGATGGCAGAATGGCGGGCAGGGAATATTCCCCATGGTTGGAAAGGGAAGGTGGGAGCGTAGTAGAGAGAGTCAACAACCTAAAGGGCTTGGAAGTTCCGGGCAGTGAGAGAGTAGAGTGCTGACCTGAAGGGCTGCCTTGGAACATGTGAAGAACGAATTCAGAAGCAAGACAGAGGAAGCAAGCAAATTGACTACAAGACCATCGCAGTACAGCAGGCTAGGTGTGATAAGAAACTGAACCAGAGGAGTGATAGTGAGGGTGAAAAGTAGAGGAAATATAGAATATGTTGCATTTCTTGTGTTGCCCTTTCTATTTAGATCTTAAAATCACGCTAATGGGTTGGTGACTCGGGGCTGATGGGCTGGAGGCTGATCGACTTTGCCTCTTCTAGCATATTTCTACATATTTATAGAGAGGAAACCCTGAAGATTAGTAAGTATCTACAACGCAGTGGTTAGAAATGTTTTGTGAATGTTTCATGAGGGACTGAAGACACGCAGCAGTCCTTGCACAATTGCCATAATCTGATGTATTTCACCATTGCTCTCTTTCATGGTTGCAGGGAAAAGAGCAAAGAATGATATGCAGGTCTGCCCTTGGTGAGGTCCGACTACAGCAGCACTGATGTTCCTTTTTTAATCAAAGCATCATTATTCTTCTTGATAAACTCAGAGAGTAATGGAAACTACATTGAGGAGAGGAGACTACAATGATATGAGATCCCTTTTTGCTGTGCTGAAAACAAGTAGAAGAAAACATTTCATAGAAATCACGTGCACTGTACTATAATCCATCAGGTTATTAAACATTTCTTTGAGAATAAAATTCTAAGGTTATTAATCTATATAAAACCAAGTTCTTTAGCCTTGAGGAAAGCTGAGAAAATTTCCCATGGGAACTTCTACTCTTCTCTAAGCCTGAAGAAAAGAACCAATTCACATTTTTATTAATAAACTTTTAAATAAGATAATGTATATTGTTTTTTAAATGAAACACCCCTTCAATTAGGTTTCTTTATATATTCGATCTCTGCTGGGAAGCACTTGTTAGAGCTTTTGTGATTTGAATAATTTAATGAAATATCAGGAACTGGATAAATACCTATCTTCCTGTCCACTTAGAATTTCCCTTACTGTCTGCTATAATATTGATATTGGGAGGTGTTGCTCCATTGCATTTTGTAGTGATTCTTATAAATACCTTAATATAGCTAAGTTGTTTACTATTATTAATGATGTAAAAATAAGAATTAGTTCTTGATGTATATTTTATAAAAAATGAGGTTGCAATTTGAATATTGGGTGAGTTTATTGCACCCAACAGAATGGGAACTAGCTTGTTCTGTGACTTTGGGCACCTCACAGCTAGGCCTAGGTTTTTATATCAGTAAAATGAAGAACAAATAGGGGTGATTCTGCCCTTAGGGTATGCAGTATATATTCTGGGCACGTTAATTTTTTTCATCATAATTAAAATATCAATAATAACACCTATTGTGAGGAATACTTATAAATCCATTTATGATATGTTATAGGTAATTAATAAATATGTTTTAATGAATATGGGCAGAGACAATGAAAAAAAACCCTAAAGACAAAGATATCTTTTACAATTAAAAATCCAGCATCACAGATATGGATGCTTTCTAATACACTAACAAGTGATTCTGGAAATGCCGGTACATTTTTTGGTTAGGTTTCTAGTCTCTATTAGCTGTTCTTCAGAGCCTTCTGATTCAATGATAAAAATATCAACTCGGAGCACCTGGGTGGCTCAGTCACTTAAGCATCTGCCTTAGGCTCAGGTCATAATCTCGGGGTCCCAGCCCCACCGCATCAGGCTCCCTGCTCACAGGGAGTTTTCTTCTTTCTCTCCCTCTGTCCCCACCCCCCATCTCATGCTCTCTCCCTCTCCCCTTCTCTCAAATAAATAAATAAGAATATAAACTCAAGATTTTACTATCAACATTGAATCATGAAGTTCTGACCACTGGGAAACACTGTCAGAGAAGCTTATCCAAGGAACAAATAACTCAGCAATGTACTTCAGAAGATGATCTTTACATGTACTCTTTGTTACAGTGCCTTTACTCATTTGGAAGTGACGGAATTTAAATCAGTTATTGAAATATCTCTTTAATATCTACTCTTAATCTTTTGAGATGAAAGAAATTCATCAGGTAGGTATTTGTGAACAGATCTGTACTCTCCTTGTTTCAATTTCAAGTTAGAGAAATCACTGATTTGCTGAACCTTTTCTGATATGACTTCTTAGCTCAAATCTTCATCCCCACTGGGATTTCTTTAAAAAATATAGAGTAGTAACTTCAGTCTGCCTATCTGTTCTTACATCCTCCAGTGTTTATTGAGCTATATATATTGTCTTGTCATATCAGCTACTCCTTATCTAAAAGACATTTATTTGCCCTTACGTATTTGAGAATTCCGCTCCATGATTCTGGAAGCAAATTGGATTTTTCAGAACTTAAACATCTTGTTGGGTCCCTGAATATTACAGGTTTTTTACTTTTTCAAGCAATGTTATACTACTTTGCATGTAAGACAGCCTTCACTTTGGGTGAGAACTAATTCTACTCAACATGTATTTAATGAGCGTCTTCTGTAAATCCAGTATTGTGTTAGACTCTGTATGAGACCAAAAGAAGAAAAAATGGTCTCCGCACAACTCTGAATCTTGGATGTATTCCCTCTCCAGTTTCCTTTCATGTACCTGAGTTCAAGGATGTCCTCCATCTGCATCTTCTTCCTTGCCCCGGTTCCCAAGCCAAATTTCACATTTTGCCGCAAGAGTTATCAGTAACTACGCAAGGAACCTAAGCGTACCATTAAACTGTGTTCCTCCAATGTCAGATTCAGTAGTCTGATACCATGGCTGGGTGTCCACACGCTGCACCAAATATAGATCACTACGAATCCGAGCAAGAACTGCAGCAGACTGGGTAGCTCAGTCGAGTAAGCATCTGCCTTCGGCTCAGGTCGTGATCCCAGGGTCCTGGGATCAAGCCCCACATCGGTCTCCCTGCTCAGTGGAGAGCCTCCTTTTCTCTCTCTCCCTCTGCTGCTCCCCCAGCTTGTGTGCTTGCTTGCTCGCTGTGTCAAATAAATAAATAAAATCTTTAAAAAAGGAACTGGAGCAGAAGTGACACCTTCCCAGGCTAACTAACTTCAGTTGGGTAATTAGCTTTGGTCTGCCTGGTAAATTACTAAGTAAATAAATTATGTAGTATCATGATTCCCGTCACCTTTACCCTTGTGTGTGGTACAGCTTCTCCTAGATAAGCTCTCATTCTCAGTCTTCCTTTCAGTTTGGACGATTTTTTCTGTTTTCCCAATCCAGTGCATGTAACTTTCACCTACATGCAACCATCAATCTGTCTGACCTGTTATGTTGAGTTGAGTCATAGAAATTATTATTTTATCTTGTTCCTGGGATTGGAGCTTCTTTTCCCAATGGTCCCTGGAATCAGTCTCTATGAATACTGCACACTGAGCCATCGGCTGGGTCTCAGTGGGAATTGATAGCTTTAGAGTTTCCTTTAACATAGGCAGAAAAAAAAATTCAAAGCTGAAATCAAATCTACCAACCGGAGCCAGTTCCTGAAATGGTGGTGTGAGGGTGTGAGTTCCTTACTTTCAAGCATCTTCCTTTACAAATCAGTCTGTACTCCCAACAAATGTCACCTATTTTTAATAACATCATTATTCTTCCAGTCACCCAGACTTCGAACTGCAAAGTCGTCTTGGGCTCCTCTTATTCTTTCTTGTCCTGTATCCACTTATTTTCCAACATCTTATTTTCTATGCTTGTCATTTCCGCTGCATAATGGTTGTGTACTTTCCCTCACCTTACATGTCATATATCATTCTTTTCATTGTTCATCTAAGCTCCATGTTTTCTGCTCCAATCCGTCTCGCATACAGCCAATCTTTATTAAGTATTACTTTAATAATATTAATTTGCAGTTCAAAAGTTTCCAGTGATTTCTTTTTCCCCCAGATAGTTAAGAGTGACCTGGTTTTAGAGATTGTGACCTTGCTGAGTATGGCCTCACTCTATGTATTCTGTTATTTCTCACTTACTCACATTATACCTTCTTATCCCAGTCAAGCTGGCCTCCTCACTGTCCCCAGAACATTCATTCTCATGAGTCTTCACTCACTGTATTATTAGTTAGGATCTCTGCATGAAATGGATGGAGGATTTAAATTGGATGATTTGAAAGATTTTATAGAAGAGTACTTACAAAAGTATGGACAGAGGTAAGGAAATCTCTTACCTCTGTGAAGTAATTCCCTGGGGTTAGTATCAGTGGGAATTGTGACCACGGCCTGATCAAAAAGGATCAGAGGAAGAAGTGAATTCTGTAAAGCGCAAAGGGAGACTCATGTTGCTAGGATGACCAGAAGAGTTTTTGTGATCACAGCCGGCCTGAGGCAGTCCCCCAGGGAAGGAGCCAGGAGAATCAATACCCTAACATTGCCTTCCTCCCTCCTCTGATCTCCTGATGGGAGCCCCCTGTGGCTCTGCCCACCAAAAGACTGATGGAAAAGGAGCATGTTGATGTCTCCTAAAAAGGTCAGCCTCCTGGCGCACAGAGGCCTGTGAAGGAATAAGAACAATTTGGTAACAACAAACAGGAGATATCCAACATATTTACTTTATTTTCCTTGAATGTGTTTTTACCTTTACTCTGTACCTTCCTGCTTCCTATCCACTGTGTTTTTATTTTTGTAATTTCTGTACAATGAATACACTCTTACTGGTGCACGGTTTTATGAGCCTTGACAAGTGCATAGAGTTGTGCAAGTACTATGGCAATCAGGATACAGAACATTCTATCATCCTGTCGTCGACCTGCTCGCGTAGTCAGTCACCCCTTCTCTCAATCCCCCAGCCTGATACTCTCTTTCCTTGTAATTGTATCTATCTCAGACTATACACACATAGCTTTTCAAGCCTGGCTTCTTTTACTTATCAGACCATATTTGAGATTCATCTGTGTGGTATATATTGTTCATTTGTTTTGAATCACTGGGAAGTATCTCATTATGTTAATTTCATTATACTGTAACTCATTCTGTTATTTCCTTATATTTTGTTATATTAATGTGCCACATTTAAAATAATCCACCACTAGTTGAAGGACATGAGGGGTGTTTCCAGTTTGGGATGATTATAAATAAACGGCTATAAACTTTCATATACAGGTTTTGTGTGAATCTCACCTAGGAGTGATATTGCTGGGTCATATGTAAGTGATGTTTTACTTTACAAAGTAACTGTGGCCTTTTGCATTTGCATTGAGTAATGTTTGGGTTTCACTTGCTTCACATTTTCACTATAGTGCTCGCTATTGGCACTTTGTTTTTTTTGGTCATTCTAGCATCTGTAAAGTAGTATCTCATTGTGATTTAGATTTCCAACTTTCGATGACTAATGATATCGAGACTCTTCGTGTGCTTATTTGGCATTCACATATATCTTTTGTGGACCTGTCCAAAATGTTTGTTTGTTTTATTTGTTCATTTTATGTTCAGTTTATTTATTTTAATACTTGTTTTCTTATTATTTTGATAGTCATTTATATATTTGAATACATCACATATAGTGCTTCCAAATGTTTCTCCTAGTCTGAAGCTCATCTTTTCATTCTCTTAAAAGTGGCTTTGAAAGAGCAGGAGAGCAAAAGTTTATGATATTGAACTCTAAAAAGGGAATTAACCATAAAATAGAGGATTTTTTTAAAATCACAAGACACATGTTTTATAATACTGTTTATATACACTTGAAAAAGTAAATGAAACAAATGGTCTTCTAGAAAAAATACAATTCACCAAATTTGACCTCAGAACAGTTACCAAAGAAGAAGTAGAAGACATAGCCAACAACAACAGAAAAGCACTGGACCCTCATGGTATTGAGGGGGAATTCTGACACACTTTTAAAGATTAGATAATGCCGATGCTACTTAAACTATTTGAAAGTGTGGAAAAAGGAGATAATTTTCCAATCAACTTTGCCCAACTATGCAGACTAGGTGGTGGCTACATGAGGGGCAATTGTGCTCTTCTCTGTAAATTTGAATTACCTGAAATGTTGCA
The DNA here is from genome assembly GCF_017311325.1 of Ursus maritimus. NCBI lineage: Eukaryota > Metazoa > Chordata > Mammalia > Carnivora > Ursidae > Ursus > Ursus maritimus. The sequence goes on from NW_024427107.1 coordinate 13,783,816, forward strand.
TAAGTATGGTTTTTAGTAAATGCATAATTTTGCAATGAATATATAAAACATTTCTGAATGATAATGAAAAAATAACATGGAAATAAATAATAATAAATAACAGAGCAAAAAATCAGAATCCCACCAATAATAAGAGGTTTGAACAAATCATTGGCAAGCTGAGACAAGTAAGTAATTGGAACAAAACTTAGTAAATAAGGATATGTAAGTTCTAATATATAAAGATAGGCCAAATCTGAATGTTTCTTTAAAAAGAAGTAATGCAGGGGTGCCTGGGTGACTCAGTTAGTTAAGGATCTGCCTTCAGCTCATGGTCCCAGGGTCCTGGGATGGAGCCTCAGATTGACTGCCTGCACAGCAGGGAGTCTGCTTCTCCCTCTGCCTCCCCCCCCCCCGCCCCCCGGCTTGTGCTCTCTCTCTCACTTCTTGTCTTTCTCTCAAATAAATAAATAAAGTCTTTACAAAAAAAAGAAGTAATGCAAACAATATTCTCTGATCATGATACATTAAACTAGAAGTTAATTTTTAAAGAGGGTGGAAAGTCCTTATAACCAGAATTTTAAAACTTCCTTATAAATATCTCTTGAGTCAAAGGGAAAAATAAATTAAAGTGAAAGAATTTCTTTTAGAAATGATTAAAACTGTACAAAAGAGAATCTGTAGAATCAATTAAAACAATGTTAAGAGACAAATTCATGGCTCTTACTACAAATAATAAAAATGTGAAAGGGTGGGGCGTTTGGGTGGCTCAGTTGGTTAAGCCTCCACTGTTGATTTCAGCTCAGGTTATGATCTCAAGGTGGTGGAACTGAGCCCTGCATTGGGCTCCCCATTCAGCATAGAGTCTGGCTGAGATTCTCTCTCTCCCTTTCTCTCAGCGCCACCCCCCACCCCGTGTCTCATGCACACTTGTGCGCTCTCGCTTTCTCTCTCAAATAAATAAATCTTTTTTTTTAAAGAAGTGTGAAAGTGGTGCCTGGGTGGCTCAGTTAGTTAAGTGTCTGCCTTCGGCTCGAGTCATGATCCTGGAGTCCTGGAATCGAGCCCTGCGTGGGGCTCCCTGCTTAGCGGGGAGTCTACTTCTCCCTCTCCCTCTCCCTCTGCCCCTCCCCCTGCTCCTTCTCTCTCTCTCTCTCCTTCACTTAACAATGATTGCAACAACAATTTCACAAACAACCAAATCACAGATCAATCGCACAGATATTGATGAAAGTTATAAAAGATCATTAGCAAATAGACTCTAAAGGTATCATAAAAAAGATGCATCATGACTGAGTGGGGTTTATTCCAAGAAGATGAAGACAAATCAACATCAGTATCTTTTTTTAAAATAAGATTTTATTTATTTATTTATTGAGAGAGAGCAAGAGTGTGCAATTGGGGGGGAGGGGCAGAGGGAGAGAAAGAAAGAAAATCTCCAGCAGATTCCATGCTGATCATGGAGTCCGGCATGGGGCTTGGTCGCACCACCCTGAGATTATGACCTGAGCTGAAATTGAGAGTTAGTCCCTTAACCATCTGAGCCACCCAGGCTCCCCTCAACATCAGCATCTTAATTAAAATGAAAACATCTTTCACATTCTCACTAAAATCATAAACAAGGCAAGAGTTACTAAAATATCCATTACTGCTAATTATTATTTTGGAAGAATTAGCCAATCCTTCAGACAAGATCAAAAATTTGAGGCACAACAATTAAAAGAAAGGAAAAACTTATTTTTATCTGTAGATTTCATAATAGTATACCTTGGAAATCAAAGGCAATCAATGAAAAAATTAATACAAACAACAGGAGAATCAGTAATTCAGCAGGTTATAAAGTTAAAATACAAAAAATCAACAGCCCTTTAATAGATCAAAACAACGCGTAAAGTATGTTAGAAGAGAAAATCACCAGTTACTGTGTTCAAAATTATAGAAGGTCTGCCCAGTTCATTGAACCCATTTTTTTCTGCTTTTCAGTCTTATTTTAGATTTTTCCTCATTTAGAGTTTTCATGTGTATTGTTAAAAATATTTTTGGATATTTGGTGTTGCTGTTACAATAATAATTCAATCAAAAGATGTCAGTATTTCCCAAGTTAATGTGTAAATTTCATGTGAGAACACATTCCAGCAAGTTTAATTTTATTTTCTTGGTCTGTAGCTATATGAACAAATTCTAAAATTAATAAAATTTAAAAATAAATAAACAAGAACCTTCCAGAAAACCTGGAAAATTAGAATAGTTGAGTTGCTCCAGAAGACCAACCATTTAAAAACATAAAACCTCTATAATTAAAAGAGTATAGGGGCGCCTGGGTGGCACAGCGGTTAAGCGCCTGCCTTCGGCTCAGGGCGTGATCCCGGCGTTATGGGATCGAGCCCCACATCAGGCTCCTCCACTATGAGCCTGCTTCTTCCTCTCCCACTCCCCCTGCTATGTTCCCTCTCTCGCTGGCTGTCTCTATCTCTGTTAAATAAATAAATAAAATCTTTAAAAAAATAAAATAAGAGTATAGTTCATAAATAGATTGATACACCAATAAAACAGAATAGAATCTAAAAACAACTAAAACGTGTGGAAAGTATGTGCAATCTCAGGTACTGAGAAGAAGATGGAATTTCTAATCATTAGTTTGGAACACCTAAATAGCCATTTAGAACAAGGTAATTTAGAAATCGTACCTCACACAACCCACTTCCATAAACTAAAAATGATTGGAAATCTAAATGTATAAGTTAAAGCATACAAGTATAAGGGAAAGTGAGTGAATTATTTTATAACATGGGAGTGGAGAATGCCTTTCCAACTAAGATTCAAAATCCAATAAGGGGAAATGATTAAATAAGATGCCTATAATTTCGTTTTAAACTTTCATGCCAAAATAATACACAACTGTTATAAGAAGAGAAATGAGAAAATACTTGCAACTAATACCACAGATAGAGATGCGAATTCTGTAATGTGTTTACAGGTCTGAAGTGTCAAGAAGAGATGACTTCCAAAATGGCGGATGAGTAGCTCCACAGATGCGTCCCCCACCAATACAACCGTAACTCATGAATATTAGTTAAAACACACATACACACACAGTCTCTGGAAACTGTTAAGGGTATATAAAAAATGAAGAGATACCTTTTCAAAAAAAAAATCTACTAAATTTGGGTTAGAACAGAGTCTGTGTCACTTGACAATGACCTACTTCCTTCCTCCCCACCCAGCTCTGCAAGAGGGGTCCTCCACTCCTCAGGCGAATGTGGTTAAGAAAATAGGGCTCCCTCCCCTCACAGCTCCTAGTCGAGGGCTATGGTATCTTTTGGGAGGAACAGGCTCCTTGTCGCCCAGGCTAAATTCCAAGGAAGCTTAGGAGGTTGGGGCTTTCCTCAACCTGGCCCCCCGTGAGGGGGCAGAGTCTCTGCTCTAGGCCTGGCAGGTCCTAATCACCTTCCCCCTGGATCTCTCATCCGTGGCGGTTCAAAGCTGAAGGAGGCCAGCTGCGATGACCTAAGTCTGCTGCCTCTACCCAGCATCCTGCTCATAAATCAGGAGTGTCCAGCTCAAGGGCAGGGGCTCAGAGATTTGACTCAGAGAGAGGCGGGTCAGAGCTCCACCGCTTTCCCGAGAGAAACAGACTTTATTTGGAGCTGAGTGTGGGGTGTTCAAGCCTAAGGTTGCTTTCAAAAACAGTGGAGATGTTTCTGGAAAGCTCTGAAGAGGATGCTGGTAGCTGCACTAGAACAGAAGGCCAGCCGCTTCACCAGAGACGACCAGAGAAAAGGAACGAGCGAAAAAAGTGTCCTCCCAGGGTGAGAACAGAAGTCAAATACCAGCCTCAAAAAAATGTGCCGGCAGAGGCTAGCAGACCTTAGAGAAATGTATGCCCAAGGCGGTACTGAAAACAATAGAGCAATTAATCGGCGATTAGTGCAGCCTAACAGCTACAGGTGATAGGATCAGAGGTGGAAGGCTTCACAGAGAGATCAGAGAAAGAGCCAAAGAGAACCCTGCTCCTACAGCTGGCAGCCCTAGAGGACTGCTCCTGTCCTTAGGCTGCACCCTCCGAGGGGGGACAGCAGGCGCTTTCCATCTCAGCGGAGCAGTGTTTCCTGGCATAAGGTGACAATCCTGAGGAAGAGACCGAGAGGTCCTGCAGATGCTGGCCCTGGTGTCACAGCACTGTTGGAGCACAGCCGGTAGGCACCTACAAGGCAGGCTTTTTGATAAGGGAGAAAATAAACCCCAACTTGACTATGCTTTTATAAACCAGACCTCGTGCAACTTGCTGCTGTCCACACATGGGGAGGAAGAATACGAGGTACAGTGTTTTGTTTCTCCAGACCTCCTTGGACTCAGTTGGCAAGTCTTGTGCCTGTAGAGGGGAGGGGTAGGAGTGGAATTTGCTTAAGAGTATAGGTACCTGGGGGCACCTGGTTGCCTCAGTCGGTTAAGGGTCTGCCTTCTGCTCAGGTCATGATCCTGGGGTCCTGGGATCGAGCCCCAGGTCAGGCGCTCTGCTTGGTAGGAAGTCTGCTTCTTCTCTCCCTCTTCCTGACGCTCCCCCTGCTTGTGCTTGCACACTCTCGTGTGCTCTCTCTCTCTGTCAAATAATGAATAAAAATCTTTAAACAATAATAATAAAAAAAGTTAAAAAAAAAAAAAAGGGTGTAGGTACCTGGACTTTACCCTAGGACATTCTGATTCAGTGGTCCTTGGTGAGGTCCAGAAACTTGTATTTTTTCTTCTTTCTTTTTCCCCCCCCAGAAACCTGTATTTTTAATAAGCATCATCCCAGGGAAATTTTAAGACAATGGCATTTAGGTCTCAGTGCTTTACTTTACATTTACTTTATATTAGTGTAATTTACTTTAGTGTAATTCTTTTCTATACTTTTTAGTTTTCCTTAGATTTATATATGTTGAGAAAATTGTTAGTCTTTTGGGGATAGAACTATGACCAGAATTTCAGGAATTATATCTATGTGAAAAGATAACTTAAAATCATTTAATTAATGGATTCATTTTAACCACATTTCAAAGGAAATCTTGTAATACATAAAAAATGAAGTCCGTGTACACACCTTCTGCATTAAGTGCTCTAAATGAGAAGTTACTCAACTCAGTAGCTTCATAAAGGAATACCTTAATTTTGGATTACTTGTGGGCACACAATATGATGTCGGTTCTCCTGCCTGCACCTGTCAATCTACTCTTTCTAGTCTGCACCTCCTCTTTTGTCTATTCAGAATAAGTGAGGAAGAGTAAATATTCTTTTACTGTCTTCAACAATGATTTTTGAGTTCTCCATGACCTTTGTGGCCCGTGGAGTGCAACAGAAACATTCCTCACTCTCAAAAGCTTGAAGCCAGTGCCTCCCATTCAAAGAACGCATTGATGGCATGTGCTTCTAGAAAACTGCAAGAAATAGCATACAGAAAAAAATAACTTCTCGGATGACACGTCAGTCCAGTTTGAATGCTAAACAGCCACAGGAAAAAATGTTCCTGAACTCAGGACCTACTGAATTCCAATATAAAAAAATTTTGACCACTCTAATAATAAGTTAGTCACTTTTCATCTCTTTTCCTCTATTTAGAAAGGTAAGAGCCGTATCGCATATTTCAAAGACATGGCTATGGAATATACAAGATTTCAGTAAATAATTTGGGACTGGCAAGTGCTACGTGCTAAGTGTTATTTTAACTGCTGTGCCTGAGAGAGCCTTTGTCAGCACTCTTCTGTGTCGCACTCGGGTCTGGGAGCTCTGTGAAGCCGTCATCGCATTTAGCTTCTTCACGACTCATTGATCTAAGCTTTTAGACACCGCTTGAACTTCATGTTTCTTGGAAAGTGGTTAGCGCTAGTAGCAGACTGCTCACTGGGGACACCTTGGAGTGCCCCAAAGCAATATTAATGATAGCTTGAACTGGATGTGTAAGGGAATCTGAAAGGTAAAAAATTATAGGCCTATAAGGTATATTTCCTTCCAATGCTTCCAATTTTGCTCTGGGGTGGACTTTTTCTAAAAATATGTTATCTGGGTGACTTAAAAATTCTAGTAGCAATAACTCGTCTGGCTGTGACTGTGGGTTTTCAGCTTCTCCACCAAGTTTTATGGTGAAGATTCTGCAAAGCAGTAGAAATCTGAAATCTGGCACATACCCCAGACTCATACTGCTCTTGGGCTCTAAATAATAAATACTCCTTATCCAATATTCAGTCCAGCTACCCTTCCAGCAAGCATGAGCACGCTTGTTACCAGTAGAAAACAGGAAGATTTTGGAGACATTTTGTGTGTTTTAGTTTGGTTTCCTCTGAAAGCAGAGCTTGAGAAGGGGTTTCAGGGCAGGTAGTTTGTCTGAGAGAGGATCTCAGGAAGTACAAGCGAGGAAGGGAGGGAGACAGAAAGACACGGAAGGAGGAAAAGCATATAAGTGTGCATTATTGTTTCCACTGCCAACGGCAACTGGGCAATTCATTCAGAATCTCTGAAATGAACAGAATACTTTCCAGAAATGTCCTCATAAAAGTCAAGAGGTGGAAACCTTTATTCACTGTCTCCCATTGGTTGAAGGTCGCTTCCAAGGATATTGGCTTCAGACTGTACCTACAAGCAGACCAAGCAAGTTCCGCTGGCATCTCAGAAACCCCGGGAGGATTGATTCAGCCCATGCGTTTGAGGTACAGCAAGGTGAATGAGAGTCCCCATGCCTCTGCGGCTGCAGGTGCGGCTGGAAATGAAATGCACCAGTGACATCTGCTATAGTGTGGCCTATTGCACTGTTCAGATTCGAGCATGTCCCTCACTACATCCACTCAGCCAATACATTTTCAAGGTGGAGACTGGCTACAATTTCTAAAAGCTCGATGCAGGCAGGTTTAGTAGAACAAGCTACTGTCCTTCCTACTACAACCGGTATCAAGTCCACGGTTGGCATTTATCATCCCTCTCTGCAACCACGCCTTCTAGGTTTCTCTCACCCTCAGCCAACACTGCTGCAGAGCTCAGTTGCTCAGCTGGTAGAGAGATACACACCTTCATCCCAGAGGGATCCACATTCTTGATTGCTTTGCCCTTTTTATGGCAATGGTTGTTACAATTGTCTGTTCAGTAATCACCAGGCATGGAAGGACCAAAGGACCCCAGGGGATCCCCAAGTTGCAGCCATATTCCCCCTCGAGCTCCTGATAGTAACCAGAAACAATGACACTAAAAAACAGAATTCCTTTTTCTGCTGAAATAAGGAGTCTAAAATTATGAATCAGAGCTCCAGTTTCAGGGGAAACTGGTCCTCCCTGTCTCTTGGTGGAATGTTTCTTGTTTTTTCCCCCAGACCTCTAATCCAGGGAGCCTACGATCTGTAGAGTACCCCTCCTGCAGGCGTGTTGCTGCGTGTGATGGGGAGAGAGGCACTTCTGCCTGTACCTCTGTTTGGTGCGGACGTCTGAGAGTCCCCGTCCCAGGCTTCAGGGCGCCATTATTTCCCATGAGGGCCCCATGAGCCTACCTCTTGAGATTACACATTCAGCCTCCATCAAGCTCACAGCCTTACAAATTAATTCTGGGATGCATTTTTAGTACATTTTGCCCTATGGTTACAAGGAGGTATTTCAGTGTTGCCATGAGTCCTCGCTATCGCAGCCCCGGGTTGAGAGCTGACTAACCTGTGCCTAGATTCTCCCTTCCGTTCAAGCCTTGTCAGGCAGTTAGCAAAAGTCAGGCAAATCCGCAGTCTTCCTATTTCCCATTGCCTCGTACCGCTCAGGTGCCGGAGCTGCTGCATCACCTGATGCTGGCCTGCGCCCATCCCTCATCCCAGTCATCTCACATATGAGTCAGTAATCGTGATGCAGGCACTCCAGGGATTACGGCCCCCATCCCATCAGATGTGGGGTGATGATCTGTGATTGACCCCGTGCCAGATCCCGTCCTCACTGTGTTCTAGAATCACTGCCTGTACCTGTCCTAGTTTAAGTTACCCTGATAGGAGAGCCTGTGACAAGGACCAGAGCCCAGCTGTGGCTTCTGTTGTTGTTGTTGTTGTTGTTGTTGTTGTTGTTGTTGTTGCTTTTGAGAGGTGATTACAGGGGAATGAGGAAGCAGGGAAATTGAGACAAGAAAAGATGAAAAGCCAATATAAGGGCACATTATCGAGAAGGCTACTGTAATCAACAGTAGCTCAGTTTTGCCGTGACGGTTAAGAAGCAGAGAGAATGCCCCCAGACCTGTCCAGTGTCTCCCTTCCCCTGATGGAGCTGCTAAGTTTTCTGCCCTTCTCGGCTGCCCATGCGCATGCACTGGAAGGCAATCCCGCTGAGCTGGATGAGATCTTATGAGAGAATGGCAAACGATGCAAAGTGTCCGATCTGTTGAGCTGGCAGCACAGAAGCAGGCTGAGCGCCACTGGAACTGCCCGCTGCAGTCAAAACCCAAGGCAGCTGTTGTGAAGGGAGCCTGTGACGCGTCTGCTACCTGTGGTGGTCCGGGGAGGAGTAATCTCATCACCCGACCTAATTCACACCCTCCCCGTGTTGAACCTCATCCCGCTGGCCGCGCTGCCCAGATACCACCCCAGCAATGGGGTGGCTGTGTTATCAGTGTTTAGGGAGCAGCCCAAGATCCCCGGCCTCTTCTCCTGCACTCCCGTGGACTGCCCTGCGGAGGACACTGGCTGCATGTACACAGGGCTTGCCGGTCTTGCAAATTGTGCAAAAAGCATCCTGTTGAGGAGACCCTCATTTCCCACCACTCCTCACATCGCACGTCAAGGTCTGACCACCCTGAACTTGAAATCCTTGCCCAAAGACAGGAGGCAGGGGGTGGTGGTTAGCACAGGGCTTGAGGGTGATGGACCTGGTTTTAGATCCTGGCCCCTAACCATTCTTTGTCAAGTTGAACAAACTGCCCATACTTTTGCTTCCTCAACCTGACCCAGAGGAAATTACCTCTTTCAGAGGCTTATCAGAAGGATTACGTTTTGGTTTTATGTGTTTACGTACGTGTAGTATGCAGTGCGTTCTGTACACTGCCTGGTGCGTAGCAAATGGCCTGAAAGCATCCCTGCGGATGGCAGCTTTGGCCTGCTGGGTCTGTCCAGTCTTCCCCGTCTTCCCCGAATGCACCTCTCCCATGCCTCTTTCACAGCCTTCCCTCTGAAGTGTCCTTCGATGGGCTTAGTCATAGTCACCACACAGACTAACAACATTCATAGACACCTGTCATCATATGTGAAACCTTGCCAGATGCCTTGTGAGACACAAATGTCTTCTGCATTTCCCCCACCCACTGTATCATGCTAGAAATCCTATTGTAAAAGAAGATCATTTAAATCTTATGGACACGCCTTACAGTTGGAAGACCCAGGCTATACTTGTCTAACTCTAAACAAACATTCTGATCAATCGGTCTGGTCTCTTCCATAGGTAGGATCTGTGATTTGCAGAATCAAAGACTGAGGGCGCCCTATAGTTTGTAGATGCACGCTGGTGCTAGCTCGGGTCCTCAAAGAAGTGGTTGTCCGGGCACGGTTAGACACTCTCGCGGTTTACCTAGGAAACGTCAGGAAGGAGACAGGGAGGGAATAGGCACAGGAGAAAAGAGCCTTTAGGGGTGGTCCCTTGTGAGACGAGAAGGGAATGGAAGGGTTGGATGGGAAGGGCCTCAGACCACCATGCAGTTCTGAGATATCTCACCACACTGATAGGAGGTCCCCAAGCAAAGATGGCCTGTCAGAGGACTCCCACACGAGGCCTAGGTGGCCTGCTCTCGTGGCTCTGCCCTGCTGCGGCACCGATGGGAGCGGGAGGGAGAAGCAGGGCCTCAGCATGCGTGCTGAGTCCTCCGAAGTGTAGCAGCTGGAGGCTGTCAGTCCTCTGCAGGAGGCTCTCGGGAGGTTCTCTAGAAGGGAGCATCTCTACGGTGGTCACAAGCCTAGCTCTTTTCAAAGCAGTCCTATCCCATTTTGCATCTTTGAGCACATATTATTCCTGGCTCAAATCCTCTCAATAGCTTAGAGTAACATTTGTCGAGCCCAGCAGACTGGGACTCATTCCGAGCAAAGTGTGCAGGCCTACCCATCTAGACCCCATGCAAAAAAGTCCCAGATGATCTGAACAAAGCTTAATCTGCAAGGACGTTTTGAGTCAGGCAGGAAGAGATGGTTGTTCCGATATTCAGCACTCATTACTTCTCCCATGAATGACATTTGGCCCAGCTTGTTTTCAGTCTTGCCCTGCCCCAGATGTGTAGAATTTTAAACGAGTGGGTAGCTAAGTTTGGGGTGTGCTGAATGTTGATCTCTTCTGAGCAGTTGATTGCAGATGTTTTTCCTGCATCATTGGGCTTTGGCTTCTAACCAAGTCCAGGCGTTTCAGGCAATGCCTTTGACTGATCTGGAGCTTTCTGTCTCATTCAGTGAATCGCTCCTTCATTTTTCCCACCCCTGCACATTTCTTGTTAAGAGATGTTCATGTTAGCTGCAGTTGGCAGGTTGAGTGGAGAGCCTCAGACTGCTCTTTTAACAGAGAGCTTTGTCTCTGTCCTGTGGTTTATCAAACAGCTTCACTGGCACTATAATGAGTTTGCCAAGCTCATCTTTTGTCTCTATTGATGAGCATTTGGCTGCAATTTTTTTTTTTTTTCCAGGAGGGAATCTTTCTCTATCTACAGATCAATTTGGACTTGACGTTTAAAGCTAAGACTTCCTTCTATTTCTGAGCAGTTTTGTTGATATCACGTTCTACAGTCTGTCAGTTCCAATGCTATTTAGTATCTTTCCTAATTTAGTGTTAAGAGCATTGCAGAAAATATAAACAACCCGGCACTTTTGAGGCTTGACACGCCAGTACTACTCAGTTGCAATTTATCTGTGTTTTTTTTTTTTTTCTTTTGGATAACCAGGGACACAGAGAGGTTTTATCTTTTCAACATTCTAAACCACGGCAAATTGAATGCCGTGACTTTTCGCTTTCAGGTGGAGTGACATAGTTAACTAATTTTCAATTTTGGGGGTGAGGATGCACAAACGACTCTTGATGTTACCTCCCGAAAGAGAGCTGAGAGTGGCAGCTTCGATCTGGTGGGGAGATCAAACACTCAGGTCTGAGAATTGCGGTGGGTAACTCTGCTGCTTCCTAGGAGATGAGGGCCAGGTAGGAGAGTATCCTCCGGACCCAGGCAGCTGGAGGCTCAGATTAAGTCACCGGTTCAAACCCGCTCAGCTCTGAAAAGAATACTTCCTCCTTCGACCATCATCTCCCCTCTGACTACAGTCGTTATTTAAGGAGAGAAGGGCTTCACACACAGTGCTTCATTGTTTTTCAAATCAATTTGTGAGGTAGAAAAGGAAATGGAAGCTTAAAGGCATAATCTTTATCAGGTCTGAGATGGTGATTTAAAGCAATCATCACGCCTCTACTTTGATGAAAGTAGTTTGATCATTCTGCTTAACGTTTTTGTCACCTTTCTTTTTATACACGGTCTTACTTTTAATTCGGTTCCAACTGTGGCATCCCGAATCAAAGAGTAGCGTATCACTGACAAAAATACATGGGTAGGAAGCCACCCATTACGGACGGTCTTCCATCGTGTGTACACTTTTTCTCTGCTGGCTTTTTTAGTCTCTTTATTTATGTCCAGAGAAAAGAGCTTTTTGTCTTTTTCCTTCGGATACATTTTATATGGGTTGTATTCCATGTTCTGCCTTGTTCTTCCGGGGACGATGCCCGCTGCTTTGGATCTTTGTTTCTTGCCTTCCATCAGTGCGGCCACTTAGCACAGTGTTTCAGGATGGGAGGAAACACAAAGGCAGTGATCTCCTCTCCTTGACCTTGAGGTCTGATATTTAAGGGGGCTTCTTGCACTGCGTCCCCCACATGACAATGAGAACACTATGAATGCCTCGGAACCACTCGCAGTTCAATCCCATTAAGTGAAAATTTATGGAAAGTAGTTCCATGGAGTTCTAGGGACACACTTTTTATGATTATTATTATTGATTGAATAGGTTTCAGTCCCATTCTAAACCTGGTGTCCAGCGTCCATGGTGAGGATGGAGAAGGTACCTGTGACCTTGGACGCGGCTGTTTGTTTTCCTGTCATTTGTCCTTGAAGGGTAAGTGGTGGGAAGTCTGTGCTCTTTTATAGACCCAGAAGTGAATTTTAATTTTTCATGGTGGTTTTACTTCCTAAAAGTTATAATTTTTAGGATTAATCCTCTTTGGATTACATTTTCAATGCCCTAGAGTTCAAACTGGAGTCAAGTTTGAATGGCGTACACCAAATTCTGACCTCACAGGTACGGGCTCAGACAAACAGCTTCAGGGAAAGCATTTTCAGGCTGGAGGCTTTTATAAATGTTCCAGAAGAAGAGAGGAAATAATCTGTTTGTGGGCCTTTATTTTTTACTCTCCCTTCCAGTTTGATATAGAGTAACTTTTTTTGGATCAAAAACGAAGATTGCAGTACTCGGGAAGACAATCATTCTATGTTATAATCCCTTTCAATAGACAAACACACTTTTTGTAACAATCCAGAAATAATAACTGATGTCCCACAATATCCCCAAAGAGGAAACTTAGTGTGACTGGGTTCTCCTACCTGAGACATTACACTAAAGAGAATATCTGTGTGCCAGGGACCACATATGGTCTATCAACAGGGCTTTCGGGGAGTGCAAGGTCCAACAGTGATAGCAGCAACACAGCAGAAAATAAGCATGGGGTGGGTTGCAAGTGCCTGTGCATGGAATGGTCATCCGGCTTGCGACTGCTTTGGAAGCCGTTGACCAAGCTGGTGGTTGGGGGCAGGAGTAGGTCCCTGCACTGGGTGACCTGTGTTAGAGAAGAAAGTCCTGGGGGCTAGAAAAAAGCCTCATGGATGGACTGGTGAAAAGCTCACAGAGAAGCCAAAATGGAGAAAGCACCTCTACTGGCTCCATTGTCTTTGCTGCTGGTGGTCTGGGACCTGGACCCCACGGTGATTTTAGGATGAAGTCAGCCCAATTCACAGGGTTCTATACATTAGCGCTTTGCCAGTGATTCTGAAAGAAAAAAAAAAAAAGGAGCTATGAATTCAACAAGATGAAGAGAAAGCCTCACCTCTCAAATAGCCCATCTCTCTACCATATAACGCACCCGTGCCAAATCTCAGCATGGCTGATAAATCACCTTCCCCACTTCCAAGACCGTGCCCCACTCCGCCCCTGCTATTCTCATTAAATGGAGATGGAGAATAAGTGAGAGAACACCAGGAGGTTTCATCCTGGGCAAGGCAAGGAAAGGTGGGCTGTAGTGCAAAAAAGTGCCTGTGACCTTGAAAGTAACGAGAGACCATGACTTTCCTGCTTCCAGGCTTACATGAGCCTTTCCATCAGGATGTGTATTGGTTATATTTGGAGGGGCTTCTGTATATTCTTTATATTTCTGTATAAGATGTTCTGGCATCTTAAAAACCTTTCTGGCTGGGGAGAGACTGCAGCTCCTGAAGCTATGGAGTCCAGGCCAAAGCGTGTCTTTTATATGCAAAGTAACCAATCCAGAGCCCCACCTCCTGTCTCAGGTTGGTGCGCCCAACCTCTCCAATATGCCTCTGCCTTAATCACACCAGGACCAGGTCCTGGGCAATTAGGAACCACCCCTAAAGCTAAGGAACCTATTGGAAATTATTCAAACAGCCAGTCCTAAACCATTTACCCGCCCTGCCTTGCCTTTCCCCTGGAACTCCCAATGAAGGGTCTAACCCTAGCTTCCCTGCTCCTGCTTTCTTTTTCTTTTCTTTTTTTTTGCGGGGCCAGGTATGTGTATTTATTTCATTTTCATTTCTTTATAGTCATTCTGGTAAATTCTTGTGCAGGTTTGTTTTACATCCATGATATTTCCTATAGTGAAATTTTATAGTATCTTCTTTATTTTTTAATGTTTTTTTATTATATTATGTTAGTCACCGTACAGTACATCCCTGGTTTCTGATGTAAAGTTCGATGATTGATTAGTTGCGTGTAACACCCAGTGCACCATGCAATACGTGCCCTCCTTACTACCCATCACCGGTCTATCCCATTCTCCCACCCCCCTCCCCTCTGAAGCCCTCAGTTTGTTTCTCATAGTCCATAGTCTCTCATGCTTCAGTCCCCTTCTGATTACCCCCCCTTTCTTTATCCCTTTCTTCCCCTACCGATCTTCCTAGTTCTTATGTTCCACAGATGAGAGAAATGATATAATTGTCTTTCTCTGCTTGACTTATTTCACTTAGCATTATCTCCTCCAGTTCAATGATGTGGGGCTCGATCCCAGAATGCCGGGATCATGCCCTGAGCCGAAGGCAGACGCTTAAGGACTGAGCCACCCAGGTGCCCCTGGACCACAACTTCTTAATCCAGTCATCTGTTGAAGGGCACCTCGGCTCCTTCCACGATTTGGCTATTGTGGACCATGCTGCTATGAACATTGGGGTGCATATGGCCCTTCTCTTCACTATGTCTGTCCTGGTTTCTGCCTCCTCACCACCCTGCGTCTTCCCAGATGGTCCCATATGCTATGCCTGCACCCATGAGCATAAAAACCTTAGTCTTCCCAATCTCTCCTGTGTCTCCTGTGTCTCCTGTGTCGGGGCGCACCTGATGGGTGATCATCGCATAAAAAAACACAGAACAGCATGAAATGTTTTAAGTGTGCCCTGAACTATTGAGAAATATCCCTAGACCTTAATGATAAGGGATACAAAAGTGGCTTTTCTTTTAATAGGGGGATTTCTCAACTATCCTTTTCACTTTATTGAACTCAGAATACCAGGTACTGTGCTTGGCCCTAGGAGGACACAAGGATAGAGAGGTAGTGGCTGGATCCTGGGAAGAGCACACAGTCAACTGGAAAAGATACGTAGAAACAAATATTTGGATATTTAGTGCTGTATGAGAGGTAGAGAACTTGGGCCCCAGAAGGGAGGGCTTGCCTCCCTTTGAGTATAGAAGGTTGTCTGGGAAAAGGGATCCTTATTTAGATCCTTGTTTTAGTTACTATATACTTCACTTTTTTACCCGGTTCTACTGACAGATGTCCAAGTTAAGAGGGTGTAGGTATGAATTTCCAGGAAAAAGTCAAGCATTTTGAGGAAGTCCCTTGAAGAAACAATTTCTCAAGCTAAAGCCTTCAGAACTGACGGTGCTTGACTAGTAAAACTGGATGCAGAATAAAGCGCTTTTAAAATGCTGTATTCTCCTTGGACATAAAGCTTAAGAAATTTGAGTTTTCATTACAGATCATTTCTTAGATTTCACTCTACTCCTGTAGAAAATACTCAACTTAATAAAGAAAAAAATAATTATTATTCTCATCTCTACATAATTTTTTCACCTTATACATTCTGATTAATGTTTGTACAGTTAAAAAGAGAGAGAGAAAAAGAGAAAAAACAGGAATTGCCAACCCTATTATACTGAAAAGTACTAGCAAAGACACCCTTGATCGTTGAGTCCCTAGTAGTGTCAAAAGCATCTATTATTGATCTTGTAATTTCTAGAACATGTAATATATATGGAGTTTGAGACTGTTTTCTTGTTACGTGATTCATGAAAATGACTCTTACTGCTTTATGGTCCCCTTGCATACATAAAGAGTAAGGAGATAAGTCGTTTCTCATGCCATCTCCTAGGAAAGTGCTTTGCGAACTGCATGGGCTGGGCTGGGGTGCGCATTGCTGCTGTAGCCAAACTCATGTTGCAAAGAACACAGGATGTGTGTGCCATCTGGATAGGGAGATGGTGCACAGCCTGGCTAAACAACTCCTTCATTTAATTCTTTCCTTTCATCTGTCTGTAACACAATAAAGGAAATTAAAATCAGTGATCGATTGTGTTGGAGTGCATTATCATCAGGGCTGAATACGTAAACAGTGCACCCAAATGAGAAGCTGTTTAATCACATTCTTTTTTCCCATGTATCTAACTTGATGTATCGGTTATTTATTTAACAGTTATTTTATTCAAAAGAGGAAAAGAAATTCATTTATTCCATTTGAGTGTTTCTCCTGTGTTAATATGTTCTATTTTCCTTGATGAATTTATTCTTAGAAAATATACAAAAAAATTTTATTTATTAAGGGGAAATCATTAGCATTTAACCCCTTTGATAACGCTATTTCAGTTTTCTCCTTTAACTATTTGTTATTAGTTTATTTATTTTAGTTCATAGAGGTTGTGGGTATGAATTCTGACATTTCGACAGGAAAATTAATTTTCTTCATTAGAAATGGCATAGGGGTGCTATTCCTTTATTGAATCAGATTATCATAGTACATTAAATATCATTGGGGAATTAGTTTGATACTCCTAAGATAGTGGGGAGGGGAAGTGATCCAAAACTCTCTAATGATCAGATTTCCTTCCAAGATAAGCTTATGCCCTAGAATAATTGGCTGATGTATTGCCTATTGTTTGGTTAATTACTCATGTGCTTACAAAGACGTTCTGTATATCTAAATGGGTTATGGTACCAACAGTGACTAAAATGAGCTGGTGTTATACAGTGCTTGAACCTACAAAATGCAAGGTGAATCTGGACGAAAATTTGAGATTGTTTTAAAAAAATGTTCTTCTCTCCCCCCTTTGAAAGTATTCGACTTGATAATTGAAACAGTATTCATTTACTTAATTAACAAGTATATATAGTGATCAATTTTGGGGAAGGGAGCACCCCATCTTCAGTGTTCGCAGTCTCCTTAAGGTGGATTGTGGTTGTCCATGGTAGGTAGTTCTACACTGATGAAGCAGCATTTACCAGAATCCGCACAACTGCCACCTTTCCAACCATTTACCGAACCACTTTGTTGAAAAAGAAGGTCCTGTAATAAGAAGCAGCATTGTGAATTTGGGTTAGGAGTCAAGTATGTTACACTACCCTGAGTTGTAGCAGAGACGTTATAAATGTTACATTTTAAAAATAATGTTTTCTAATTGGTTACTGTTGTTTTATAACAACTTCATTGATTTTTTTTACTTCTATTTTATATATAAAAAAATGTGTTGAGGGACACCTAGGTGGCTCAGCTGGTTGGGCGTCTGCCTTCGGCTCAGGTCATGATCCCAGGGTCCTGGCATTGAGTCCCGCATTGGGCTCCTTGCTCAGTGGGGAGCCTGCTTCTCCTTCTGCCTGTCACTCCCCCCCTGCTTGTGCTGTCTCTCTCTCTGACAAATAAATAAATAAAATCTTTAAAAAAAAATCTTTGTTGATTTGAATAGTGTTAACTACAGATTCTCTATGGGGAATTTTAACATTTCCAAACAATAATAATTTATGTCATTTTCTGTTTTTATGACATTTCTTTGTCTTGTCTTACTGCACTGGCCAGGATCTCCAGAACAGTGATAAATGCAGGCAGTGTCATCAGACGGCTCTTTCCTTTTCTTAGCTTTTGTAGAAAATGTTGATTATGTTTCAACATTAAACACAATAGCATTGATGGTTTTGTTATGGATAAACGTATCAAGTTAAAAAGTTTGTCTTCTATTCCTACTTTGGTATGAAGCTTTTAATATACATGGATGTTGGATTTCTCATATATTTTTTCTTGCATCTTCTGAGATGATCCTATGGTTTCCCTCCTTCCATCTGTTAATGTGGTAAATGACATTAAAAGACTTTCTATTGTTAAAGTATTCCTGCATTCCTGAATAAAAGTAATGCCATATTCTGTATTGCTGAGATATCTATCTATCTATCTATCTATCTATCTATCTAATCTATCCATTCACACACACACACACACACACACACACACACACACACACACACGTGTGTGCACATACATACTGGTCAACTTCGTTTTCTCACATTTTCAGGAGAATTTTGTATCTATACTCTTAAAGAAGTTGGCATGGCATTTCTGTGTCATCTGCTTGGGGGAAATGGACTGAAAACCACACAGCTAGAGGGGGAAGTGACTCTCTTTCTGCTCCCAGTGTCTGAAGCTATCTCCAGTGGTGGCTGCAGGCATAATAATGCCACAGTGGCAACCATTCTGGAAGTACTAACAACATTGCTTTCAGCAGCAGCAGCAGCGCTGCAGGGTCCCCCACAGGGGCAGCAATGGGAATAATTCAGGAAGTAATAACAATATTCGCTGCAGCCGGAGTCACTGATGTGAGAGTCCTCATGGTAGTGCCAAGGACAGCAATAATGGCCCGTCCCCGGAAGTGTAAGTTTTCTAGGCACCTGCTTAGGAAGCTGGACTTGGACATCTGAAGCCTTGAGGCACCCGCCACTGACCTCAGGATGACATTGTCACTCTTCCAACCTAGAGGAAGCAGAGATTTCTTGTAGTTATTAATTTTTGAACAACCCGAACTTTTCATCTTTTGCTCCAAACACCCTTGTACCTTGATTTCTCTATGAAATGTGATAAATAGGACTCATTTGTTAGCCTGCACAGTGTTTAAATTTTTAATTAATTGCAACTGTCAAAAAATTGGGAGATATCACATAAAAATCCAGTTTTCAGCCTTCTCTTGACAGTCTTCAAGAGCGGGCGATGCTGATCTTGCTCCCTGCAAGGCAACAATTGGATGCTGCTGAGTAATGACTGCCTTTTAAATAAGACTGTCCTCCCCAGTTCAGCAATTTCCCCACCCAGACGCTTCCATATCACACTTCCCACCGGTCCTGCACACATTTATATTTGCCACAACACTGTAAACGGTCAACAAGCATAGCAGAATTCCAGGAATATTATTTATTTTCTTCACTTACAAAGCAAGATGTATTTTCTAAGTTACATAAACTGACTTAAACTTGAGTTGTAACATTTAGAGCCACCTGTAGCTATTAAGTGACAAGTAATTAGACTAATCACATCAGTGTCATTTTAAAATTAACTGGTAACAGTATGGTTTTTGTTGTAGTCGTTGATGTTTTCTGTTTTGTTTTGTTTCCTCTTTGTTTTAAGCTTTAAGTAAAAAATGACATTATTTGTGCCAGATTCTCAATTCTTTTTGGCTTTGGATTTTTTTTTATTCTTCCATGTCTATGAATCCTTTGAAGTCAACCAGGGCTGACTGCAAGACGACTCTTTGTGCAATCCAATCAGGCTAATTTCAATTTTAAGTGCAGGAGACAGGCATGCTTTTCATCGTCTCCTTTGTGTGGCTATGATGGATTGGCTAGTGTTGAGTTAGTAAGATTTCCAGGAAAGGACAGTACAAATGCTGTCCTAAGCATCCTGTTAATAAATAGACCTCAAGTCTTAAAATTTTCCACTTGCTATTTTATTTTAAGAGTGGAGTAAAGGTTCACCAAAGCACAGAATACATTTCACTTTGCAGTTTCATCTGAAAAGCTACTAGTATTTACATTCCAACATAATTCTAATAAGTGCAAGTAAAGAATCCCTGTCTAAAATAATTTCCAGATTTGTAAGAGCAAGAACTGGTAAGAGAAAGGAGAGTTTCATGTTAATTTAAATATGCTGTCTAAGCATATTCCTGTTTTTCCTTACTTATTTAAAAATACTTTCTAGAACTCTCTTTTTCAGGGATTATTGGTAGAATACAATGAGATAAGTTCTTAGATAACTAATTAAAATTATATTTAAATTATTATGTGTGTTTGTGTATGTGTTGTTAAGTGTAAAAAAAATCAAGTCATAATTTGACAAGAAGCATGAGCTATGTTAAACTTAGGGAATAATTAAAGTGTTTCCTAACAATTTTCTTTACTTTTTATTTCTCGAATTATTCCCAAAAGAAAGAGAAAAACAAAAGTATAAAATAATGAACAAAAAAAGGAAAACCAAAATCAATTATGTAACCAAAATCAACATCAATTTTCAATTAAAATCAAGAGAATTAAAAAAAAAACTGTACTAATCAAAATAATACCTCCCTCATACTGCACATTCACCATGGGCCTGGGGTCGTTCCAATGGCTTTATGTTAATTTACTCATATAATTCTCATAATACTTCTGTGTTGAATACCCTTATTATGAGTCTCACTTTACAGAAAAGGAAACAGAAGTAATCTGTTTCTCAACTCCATGGAGCTAATCCCTGGTAGAGCAGGATTTGAGCCCAGACTACAGGAGTCTGGAGGTTTTACCACAACACATTGCTGGCTCTCTTTTGCCACACGTACATGTTTACATGTTTATTTACAATCAGACTTTGCTAATGCTTTCTCCATTAGACATGGACATTAAACACATCTTTAGGGATCTCAGGGTACATTAATTCTATTTAATTCTATCCAAATCTGTCTTGCACCCATTCCCCCAGATCAACTTCAATTTGGTTAAAGTACTCTGGGAACTTTGAGGCCAGAAGGAGGAGTATGGTGAAGCTTGGGAAGGACAGGAACAGTTAGATAAGACTTCATAGAGCAGTGAACATTTAGTAAAGTTGCAGGATATAAAATCAATGTACAGAAATCTGTCGCATTTCTATACGTTCATTTTTGTCACAGCACAAAGAGAAATTACAAAAACATCCCATTTACAACTGCACCAAAAATAATAAAATACTTAGGGGTAAATTTAACCAAAGAGGTAAAAGACCTATACTCTGAAAACTATAAAACACTGATGGGAGAAATTGAAGGCAACACAAAGAAATGGAAAGAAACATGAGTTGAAAGAACAAATATGGTTAAAATGTCCATACTACCCAAAGCAATCTATAGATTTAACACAATCCCTATCAAAATACCAACAGCATTTTTCACAGAACTGGAACAAACAATCCTAAAATCTGTATGGAACCACAAAACATTCCAAATATCCAAGCAGTCTTGAAAAAGATAAAATGGGGGTATCACAATTCAGACTTCAAGTTATATTACAAAGCTGTAGTCATCAAGGCAGTGTGGTCCTGGCACAAAACAGAAACATAGGTCAATGGAACAGAATAGAAAACCCAGAAATAAGCCCACAATTATATGGTCAATTAATTTTCAACAAAAGAGGAAAGGATATACAGTGGGGAAAAGTCGGTCTCTAAAAAATGGTGTTGGGAAAACTGGATAGCTACATGAAAAAGAATGAAATGGGACCACTTTCGTATACCATACACACACAAAACCCCCAAAGTGAACCCAAAGTGAATTAAAGACCCCAATGTGATACCTGAAACCATAAAAATCTAGAAGAGAGCACAGACAATAATGTCTTTGACACTGGCCATAGTACCATTTTTTAGGTACATCTCCTGAAGCAAAGGAAATAGAAGCAAAAATAAAGGATTGGGACTATATCAGAATTAAAAGCTTCTGCACAGAGAAGGAAACAATCCACAAAACTAAAAGACACCTACTGAATGGGAGAAGATATTTGCCAATGACATCACTGATAAAGAGTTAGTATCTAAAATTTATAAAAAACTGATATAATTTAACACCCGAAAACAAATGATCCAGTTAAAATTGGGTAGAAGACATGAATTGACATTTTTCCAAAGAAGACATCCAGATGGCCCACAGACACATGAGAAGATGCTCAACATCAAATCCAAATCCAAACCACAGTGAGATATCACCTCCCATCAATCAGCGTGGCTGAAATCAAAAACACAGGAAACAACAAGTGTTGGTGAGAATGTGGAGAAAACGAAACTTTTTGCACTGTTGGTGGGAATGCAAACTGGCGAAGCCACTGTGAAAACAGTCTGTATTTTCCTTAAAAAGTTAAAAATAGAACTATCCTGCAATCCAGGAACTGCACTACTGGGTATTTACCCAAAATACAAAAATACTAATTCAAATGGATGCATGCACCGCTATATTTGTTGCAGCATTATTTACAATAGCCAGATTATGGTAGCAGCCCAAATGTCCATTGAAAGATGAATGGATAAAGAAGATATCATATATATATATATATATGCAACGGAATATTATTGAGCTATAGAAGGGAATGAAATCTTGCTATTTGCAACAGCATGAATGAATCTAGATGGTATAATGCTAACTGAAATAAGTCAGAGAAAACCTAATACCATATTACTTCACTCATGTGGAATTTAAGAAACAAATGGATAAAGGAAAAAAGAGTGGGAGAAACAAATCAAGAAAGAGACCATTAGGTATAGAGAACAAACTGATGGTTTACAGGACGGGAGGAGGGTGGGAGGATGCGTTAAACAGGTGATGGGATGAAGGGGTGCACTTGTTGTGATGAGCACTGAGTGATGTATGGAAGTGTTCAATCACTCTATTGTACACCTAAAACTAAAAGACAACTGTATTTTAACTATACTGGAATTAAAATAAAAATCTTAATTAAAAAAATAGGTTAAAAAAAAAAGATTTCCTGGAAGGTGGGAGCTGCTCCCTGGTCCCGTATTATGGCCAATTTCTCAACCTAGAGCAGTCTGCCCAAAGTCTTTTCAAATAATTACTGTTCTGTTCTTAAATAAAAATGTACCAAAGTCCATAGCACCAGGACCTAATACCACCTTTCCTTCCATTTCTCTATGATCTTTGCTCTCTGGGTCACTCTTCTACATTTAGGAAGAACTTTAGTACTTGGTTCATGGATTTTTTTTTTTTTTTTTTTTTTTTTTTTTTTTTTTTTTTTTGGTTCTTATTCCAATTCCTGTCATTTTCAGGGAGGCAGAGTTCTTTGACCACTTGATGTCTAACTATGTCCATTCCCAGTCAACGTTTTTCTCCCTTCCTCCCCTGATTATGATCTGGACCTTTATATCAGCCAGCATTCCCTCATCTTTGGAATGACCTAGGCCACCTTCTGTATCTAGCACTCAGTAGAAATTGATCTTGCTAAGGGTGCTCTCTAGTCTTCCAACTGCAATATTGGCCTTCTTTGTCATTTTATGCTACCACTATGTCCCTCCTTTTTGAAAGTCTCCTCCTTGGTCTCTCTGACTTCTGTTGAGGATAGCAGAGTCTTGTTTCCTATATAGACTCCAGCAGACAGTGCCGGGATTTCACAATGCAGTCACTAATAGAAATTGCACAACAGAGAATAAATACCTGATAAAATTGCCAATGGGAAAATGGTTTAGGATGGTGACTTTATAAAGCATGTATTATGGAAGTAACAACTGGTGAAATTGCAGGGTCCCACTGCAGTTAGACTACACCAAAAAATTTTATTCAAAGATATGTTTATTTTGGCTTAATAGTCAACTGCACATGGAAAAATAATTGAATTATCTATATCAAGTCATTAAAATCTGTCCGTATGCACCAGCTGAAACAATTCTACTGATAAAACAAGTTTTTATGTGCGCTTCTCTTTAAAGACACTTTATGTAATATAAATTGTTGAATCGTTAACTTTCAGTTCAGCCAACAGCACTATAACTTACACCCGAACCGAGCTTGTCTAACACATGTATTTTCTCCATAGGGCACATCACGGCCTTCTAGTGTTCAGGGATTCTAGAGAGCAGTCCAGCACTATGCTTGGGGGCCATTTCAGACAGCAAAAGCCCCAGCAAGAGGCATGAAAGAGCAACAATATGGCACTAAGATAAACTATGAAAAACACACTTGTTTACAGTACAAGAACTGACACGAAAAGGCAAAGCATCCAGTTGCTTGCTTTCAGTTGGCAACCTGCGCTTCAGGCATTTAAATTTCTCCCCTGCTCCGCACGTGTCCACAAAGGACTGCAGCAGTGCTGGGTGTTGACTTGGGGTTACAAATACATTTTAGCTGAATTTACATATATCAATTGTGTGAATAATGAAGATCGCGTATGTTGTCAGGTGTTTTTGACTGATAATGGTACATAATAAAGCATGTTTAAGAACTGACCTGTAAATTAAGGCTTATGCTACTCATTCAGGCATTCCAGAAGTTTAATAATCCAGTCACTAATTATCTCTTCCTACTAGTCTTTTACTACTAATGCTACTACTACTGGATTACTACTACCACTTACATGTTCCGAGGTTTGCAATTGTTTCTTTGTAGTCTTACTTCCCCTTCCAGAACGTAAGCTCTTACAAGGCGAGGGCAAGTTTGTATTCCCCAACAGCTATTACAGTGCTTGGTTTGCTGCATAGCGTCAGGAACTGTGTGACCTAGCACTGTTGTCATGACATTAGTTTTAGGAACACTGTGCTGGATCATACTAGAAAAGAATGCTCTCCCATGCAGAAGAAACCAGTGAAAGAAGGCATGGTTAGAAGTATCCAGTGTCGAAGAGAGATTCTGAAGAAACAGAGACTCAAGGCAAACAATGGGATTTGTAGGCCACCATAGCTATTAAAGGGGCCCCTCTCACAGCCAGGCAGTGGAAGAAAGGAGTCAAATTCAGATGTGTCCGTTTGCAAAGCTCCTGTTCTGTCTCTTGGGTCACTGTGTCTCCGTCTCAGAAAGAGGCATGGAAGGAGAGGAAACCAGATTTGCAGCTTGCAGCAGGTTTGGTGTCTTGTATTAGGAAGGAGTGATAGTTAGGATTGGGTAAGTGGCCCAGATTTAGCCTATTCAAGTCCTTGGATTCCCAAAGGAAGTCCTGAAGACAATGGCGTTTCTAATTTCCTGTTGGGAAAGCAAAATTCAGCCTGGTCGGCCTTGGTGAAACTTGCATCCCTGAACTGAGAACTTTGTGATGACTTTCGACTAGGGAGAAAAATCCAGACCCTCTTTTGCCAAATGTCTTAGAAATAGGCTGTCTTCTGGGCAGAGCTGCTGGGCATCATTAGCTAGGCTTTTGCTCCAGGCATTGAAAGATAAGCAACATTAAGACTGCAGCCAAACTTGTAGTTACAATCTGGCTTGGAGTGCCCAGAGTTTTCCTTTCTCATTCAGTATCAAAATTAGTATTGTCATGTGCTTTGTAATATGAGGACTAAGCCATGCACCTCCCCCTCCTTTTTTTTTTTTTTTTGATTGTCTAATGATGTCTTTGCTTAAAATGATGGCGATGCACTTGAGGATATTTGTTATATTTACCTTTACCCTCATCCTCTGACTTAGACTCCGTAGTGGTGAGAGGAAAGTTTGCCTGAATTCCTGTGCCTTTGACCAAGCAAACCTGTGAGAAAACAAACTGCCTGTCTTCTTTAGGTTAAGTTCAGAGGACCCACTCCTATCTTCTGCAGAATAAGTTAAATTTACACAGATTCCAAGCAAGTTCCTATGTTGGTTATGATAAGAAGACTGTGCTTTTTTTTCTCCACTATCCCTTTGCAAAGCATTTTGATGAAACTTCCTCTCAGTTTGCTTACAAATACTTAGTAACTTCATCATTTTACATAAACTGCTTTAATTTCAATGCAGAATGTTATTTCCTAGCATAAGATGTAAGCATGTGTAAATATAAAATTAAATCATCTTTATGCCTGTCTTTTAGAGGCTATATAGAAAATAGGATTTGCCAAAAACACCACTGATACTGTAAAATATTCAGTACTGTCCATACAAAAGATAACAGCAGACAAAAAGCTTCTAAAGCACTTGGATCAGGAATGGGGCCAGCCAGTGTTTGAGAGAGTGACAGGCTGGTCTAGAAGACTTACCTGCTGGGTCATCTCAAGTGGCCCCAGGCAGTGGGTGTGAGCATGACCCCTTCCCTGCACAGGGACAAAAGGCAGAAGCTCCTGGCAGCAAATGTTTGTTTAACCACATAACTAGCTTCTTGGATTTGTATCCTCGCTGATTCCCATTTTTGCTCAGCAGAAATCCCTCTCCACCACTGTCCATTTGCCCATCCACTCATTCAAGGGATGTTTATAAAATGAGGAACTCTAAGGAGCAAGGCAGCACAAAGAATGAGCCAGGATTGCTGCCGGTGACACTCCAAAGGAGTTCTGGAGGATTGGGGCATAATCGGCCTGTCCTTTGGGATTACAGCTCTGTATTTGATATGATCGTTACTGCCAACTATCTTAAAAAAGTATTTTAATCTCCTGACCTAATGGGATTCATGGATGTGACAAATTTCTCAGTGTTCTTGTGACTGCCTCCTTTTCCTTTTCTACCATAATATAAGGAAATAAGACATAGTATTTACAGAGTTAAACAGGTTTCATCCCCCTACACCTTCCCTCCTGTGTCAAGGAAATAGCAAAAGTCAAATTCCTGTCACTTATTAAATCACAGCATATAAGCACAGCTATCATGGAGTCAGAGTCTTTAGGGCCTAAAGCAAATCCTCAAATCATGGACAGAGAACATATAACTAGAGAACTGGAATGTGGTGAATTAAGAGGGCAAAAAAGCATAAAAAAATCATCTAAGCATCTTTTTAAAAAATGGTCGGTAATAGCATCCTACATGCCAGACTTATAAGGGAAAAAAACCTTGTAGACATGAAATAGTAATTACGTTAGTCACAGTTAACCATATCTCTTATTGCAAGTCTATATGCAGAACATAATTATTTTGCCTCTAAATTATATTACCTAATGATTAGAGAGAATAAACTGATCATATAAGATTTAGTAATCTGGCCTATTTTAATACTGTGATGGAACAGTGAATTCAGGCTGAGGGAAAAACACACCAGCCTACATCCTACACAGGCTTATACAGCACTCTTGCCCACACGGGGGTTGGAAGGGTACAGCTGTACCCACTTCCGGTTCCTTCTGCCTCCTCAGTCCCCCACTGCAGCAGGGTTTGTGTTCAGCGGCCATTCGAGAACTTCTGGGATTCCATGTGAAGTCGTGTTCCCTGGCATGGGATTGGGAAAATGGCTGACAGTAAAGTCTGTAAGGATGACCTTCCCCATGGGCTTCAGTATCGGGTTTTTCTCCTGTTGAGGAGGACACTAGTGTGCACGGTAGTTTCTACACGTGGCTGCCTGAGCATCCAAATGACCCTGGAGGTTTTTTAAAAATGCAGATTTCTAGGCTCACTCTGACTAATTATAAAAGAATTAGGTTGGGAGAGTTTATTAGTTATATTTTGCTTCAGTAACACTGTAAAAAACAATATTAAAAGCTAGGCTGCATAGAACAACTTTTTTCTTGCTCAAAGGTGTGCAAGTCGGCTGGGCTGGGTTGGGCTTGGGTTCAGCTTTGCTCCACATGTCTCTCATTGTGGAACGTAGGCTAAGGAACA
Organism: Ursus maritimus; assembly: GCF_017311325.1. Classification (NCBI taxonomy): domain Eukaryota; kingdom Metazoa; phylum Chordata; class Mammalia; order Carnivora; family Ursidae; genus Ursus; species Ursus maritimus. The sequence continues at coordinate 13,810,811 of NW_024427107.1, forward strand.
GTAGCCATCTGAGGCTGCTCTTTTCATGGCTGAAGGCAGAAGCAAGATGAATGAAACCGTGTGATGGTCCTTAAAGCCCAGTTTTGGACTGACCCATCCTCACTTCTGCCCGCATTCCGGTGGTCAAAACAAGTCACACGGTGAAGCCCAAGGCAGTGAGGTTGGGAGGTATACTCCGCCCCAAGGGAAAGGGAAGGAGGAATGATCACTTGGAGGGGGTCGGTAGTGGGGAGGGTAGTTAGGACTGAGGGACTAGATGTAACAGTTCTACAGGTGACTTTCATGAAGTCAATCGTATTACCTGTTAGAGGATTACGATTTGGTGCCACTAGAGAACATGTCCTAGCAGGAGAAATGATGGGCTCCATTCCTTCGGTAGCTCAGCAAATATTTATCGTCACTAACATGCACTATCCAAAGACAGAAAACGTTAATGAAGCTGATGTAAGTCAGTAACAGAGGACAGTTAAGAGTAGAAAGGGAACAAGAAAATAGGCACCTTATATACATTGGGGATGGAAATGAGTATATCAAGGAAGGCTTCTCAGAGGAGGCAACATCTGACTTCAGCTACCATGATGGGCGGATGTTGTCTAGAGAAGGAAAGTGCAAGAAGGGAAGGGAATATTCTAGGTAGAGGGGATTACAGGACAAAATGGGGAATCTAGAAGCAGCATATTATATTTGGCAAAGAATACTGTGTGTTCTCCAAATCCTGCTTCTTTTCCTCTGGGTCCTAGAGTTAGATTACCTTCCCCATCCTCCCTTGCACTTGACCGTGGCTGAGTATTGACCAAAGAATGAGCCTAGAAATGGTGTATTCTTTTCCAGGTCTGGCCCTTACAAACCTCCCACATGCAAATCTCCATTTTCTTAGGCTTTCCTGCTCAGTCACCTGAATGGGAGGAGGGTGGCGCCCCACGACTGGAAGGACCCCAGTCACTGGCTGATGCGTGGAAAGTCTTCCCCATCAAGAAGGAACATTTGTGTGAGGGAGAGATAAACTTGTGCTGTGTAAAGCCACTGAGATCTAGGATTTATGATAGCAGCTAATATGTCTTGTCTTACCTTGTAGAGCCCACACGTTCTTTGCTGATGGTAGGCAAGGACTATAAGGGAGTAAAAGAGAGAGCCATCACTGACTGGCTGCATCAGTCCCTTATTCTAGGTACCTCCGGTTATTTTGAGAACCAAGTGAATTAAAAGATATAATAGCACCTTAGAATTATAAATCTGAGCAAGACATTAACATGGGATCATGCTCAGTTTAAGAGGCGGTTCACTCTGCGGAGACTGTCAGGCAAGCACAATCATTGATTGTATGCATTTATGGCAGAAGAACCATGACAACATTGTTCTTCCGGCAGCTTTTTTATTTCTAATGTGCATTGACATGTGTCCCCGAAGGTTCAAGTTTAACTGCAGCTGAGACGGGCCTCTCTCTCCATCTTTCAACCTTGGAAGTGTCTGTTATCCATGAGACGTAAGGAAGAAAACCCAGCTCGTTCATCAGTATGTCATCACATGACTGGAATTAAATAGTAAAGCAGCAAAGCCTCTGAGTTGATATGATAGCAAGTATACAGGTGTATGTTTCTGCTTCCATTTCAAAGTAAGACACCATCTGGAAGTTATCCTTCCTGCCAAAAGGAGTAGAGACATAAAGGCTCCCGTCCTCTTCCAAATTAGAACTCACAGACAGAACTGAACTCTGCCAGATAGAGAAGCCCTCATTGGAGATATACGGGACTGATGAGAGGCAAGCAGGAGAAAACTCTTCTCAGAAGCAACTTTTTCTGAAAACAAATGATAATAACTTTGTATTGAAAATGAAATTTGAACTTCACACAAGCAGCGACTGAGAATATTTGGCATGAGGGCAAGATTCCTCTTTGGAGATCATGATGATACAGAATGTCTAGAAGCAGGCTTGGGATAGCCCACCAGTGCTGGAAGAGAAACGCAGATGCAACCAAAACAGAGAGTTTTTATAGTCACCTCTTGCTAAGAGTGTTTCTAACCCTTAGCGAGGGGGAAATAAGAAATTCATGTCAGCACTCCCACTGTAAAATCTCTCTGTGGTATATTGTGATGCTTGGTTTAATGAGCATGAATTATATGCAGTTCTGATCCTATGTTGTGGGTGAAATCATTACCTGCCAGTCTTTTCTTTAATCTTTATAAAATCAGGATTTGAAGAATCCTTCAAATTGTTTTCACGTATAAAAAAATGGGATTGACTCCTACTGATTATTTGTTCCAGATGCTGGTGCCAAGAATGGAAGACTAGGAGACTGTCACTTCTTAGTTTGGGCTTTTACGGAAGCAGACCCTTGGACGAGAATTCAATACAGGTGCAGGCAGGTTGTTTGGGAGATAATTCCTGGAAACCACAGCAGGGGAGTTTGGATGTGAAACCAAGGGGAAGGGCCCATAAAAAGCAGACTATGAAACGGATTATTCCCATGGGCCGGGAAGCTGGGGGACTCGGAAATGGTATAGAGTATGAACCGCGCCATCATCTTAGCTCCCAGGCAGCTAAGGTATTTACATACCAACTTCTATCAGTCGGGGTCCCAGAGTTGCTCCTGGGAGGTGGTGTTTCCGGAAGTGCAGCCTGCGTTGTATGTGAAGTATTGGCGCTGCCAGGAGGAAGTTGGAGCCGTGTGCACTGAAATGGGAGGGTAAAGCGGGGGCACTGAGACAGCCAGCGTGTCTATTATAAACCCCTATAAATGCCATCTTAACAAGGCTTTTTCTACACGGCATGTACTGCTTGGGAAAACTACTTGTGTGCGTTTCCCGCTCTGTCCCTGCACCAGTGATGTGGCCACAAACCTGAGGAAATGGGTGCTCAGGGTTGTGTATAACCACAAACTGGACTTCTACTGTTAATTTTAATCAATTCATTTTTATATATGACTTACATTCAAAACTGAACTCTACTATATTTACATGTACTCAAAATCTGTCAGCTCCTTACCACCACTCAGTATACACACACTGTGGAAAACGTACTAGGCAGACCTAAGGGAAAAGGACACTGTATAATAAAATATGCCCTCCTGTGGTGATTGGGGATATATATACATATATACATATATATATATATAATTTTTTTTATTTTTTCTTTTTTTCTTTTTTCTTTTTCTTCTGTGGTGATTTGCATCTCTTTCAGGTGAGACCATGTCCTTACTGAAGGCACATTTGGGACCTAGTGAATGCAAAGGGAATCTATGCTAATTGGCCTTGAACACCAGTCCTGATTTTTAAGACTGCCTCAGAATATCACAGTGATCTTAATAATGGCTATTCATTTTTGCTCACTACCACTTATATTTTCTTATCTTGCCATTCAAAAAATAAAGGGAAATTGCATGATTTTGCTATCTTTGTTGTTTAAAAATGTCTAGAGTTCTTAAATAAAAATACACGGGAAATGGGCTCCTGGGTGGCTCAGTCAGTTAAGCATCTGCCTTCGGCTCACATCATGATCTCAGGGTCCTGGGATTGAGCCCAGTTTGGGCTCCCTGTTCTGTGGGGAGCCTGCTTCTCCCTCTCCCTCTGCCTGCCACTCCCCCTGCTTGTGCAATCTCTCTCTCTCTGTCAAATAAATAAATAAAATCTTTTTAAAAAAATGCATGGGAAAAAACAAAAGCTGGTTCAATGTGAATTGTAAAGTTGTATCGCTGATTTTAAAAATAACACAAATGTGGGGCGCCTGGTTGGCACAGCGGTTAAGCGTCTGCCTTCGGCTCAGGGCGTGATCCTGGCGTTCTGCGATCCAGCCCCGCATCAGGCTCCTCTGCTGGGAGCCTGCTTCTTCCTCTCCTGCTCCCCCTGCTTGTGTTCCCTCTCTCACTGGCTGTCTCTGTCTGTCAAATAAATAAATAAAATCTTAAAATAAATAAATAAATAAATAAATAAATAAATAAATAAATAAAAGTAAAAAAATAAAAATAACACAAATGTATATTTATGTGCACTGGTATAATGTTGAGGGATTTTAGATGCATATTAAATTGGACATGGACAAATAAAAAATCCATCATTCATATCTTACTAAAAAAGAATTTGCCCCCCATTAGCATGAGCTAATGTACTTTGTGTTAGGTTTTACATTTCTGACGGACAACCTGTTCAGTACTGCGTATGCCCTACTCTATGTGTGTAACACATTGTATGTGACTGTTTCTTAGTTTTAATGATTTATTTTGGAATGATCTTAGACTCCTGGGCGGGGGACTCGACACAAGTGGGAGAAGTCCTCATCACTGGCCATGGAATAATCTTAGACTTAGAAAAAAGGTGCCCAAGTAAATTGGAAAGATCTCATATGTTTTCCTTAATGTTACCATCATACATAAGCATTCTATGATATTATAGGACTGATCCTTAAAACGGACAGATGTGAGGAAACTGTAAGGGTTCATTATCTTGGAAACAAATTCTCTCCATATATGGTACTGCAATGGAGAAGAACGTCTTTTTGTTGTTGTTGACTTCCTTTGTTGGCCCATGGGAATAATCCGTTTCATAGTCTGCTTTTTATTGGCCCTCCTAAAAATGAGAGAAAAAAAGAAAAAAAGCCTTTTCTTTACTTTGGAACACTTAATGCAATCTAATAGATATACAGGCAGATAGATGTACGCACACGTGTATACATACATACAGAAATGTGTGGACGGCGTCTGGATTTGCTAAGACATTGTATTAATGTTTTCTTTGTACTCTGAGGTATGCTACCTTTTCTCTTCCTTTGTTATTGCCAATTGTTAGGGGTCTAGCTAAGCCACTGTGCAGAGAGATCTGATCTGATCTTCTGGAACCTTGAGAAAAACAGGGCAGGAGAGCAAATGTTAATGGTAGGAAGGAAGTGTTTGTCTCCAATTGGAGGACTCTGACATAATAGGCATGCAGTAATGTTTGTTGCATAGAAATCAACAATAGTTGCCAATACTCCGCAGTAAATTAAATGGTGAGAAAAGCTTGAACTTGTCGGTGTCCGTCGGGGCTGCTCGGTGCATGACATTAGAAAAACTCTAAATGCATATCACTGCAATACTAATTATGATAATAGCAACAACACGATCAGTGTTGTTAGGCCGCTGAAGAGTTAGGATAGATAAATATTAATTGAGGCTTATTTTTTAACCCAAAAGGAAATAAAAAAGATGGTGTTTGGTTGGCCCTTTCACATTTTAAAACTAGTTATTACCAACATTCCTTGAAGCAAAATATACCAAAGGAATTTCCTTACTCTTTCTCTTTCATAATTCTTGCCTCCTCCAGGCTTTCCAGTGGCCTTCAAAACTCCCATACCACATATCCATCTCCCACTTCTTTCTCGCCTCACCTCCCAATAGAACAGCCCTTGGGGGATCACTTTTAAGTGCTGTGATGTAAAGTGCTTACAATAGCAATAAGTATCTCTCTCCTCAGGGAGAAAAGGAATATTGAAATGATAACTGCCTCCTCTACCCTCGCCCTCAACATTCTGGGACTTCACTGCTGTGCATAACACGGATCACTCCTAACTCAACAGGCACTGAGCAGCACAAATGTACCGAAGCCTTCACAACCATGCTTCGAGCCCTGCACACGTGTGTCTCCCAATTTTGCTCCAGTGTAAACCTGATCTTTGCTCAAACTGAGCAGCCATACTGTTAGTACAGTGTCTGTCAGTTAGCATTAGTGTCTATTCTAATCATGAAGTTAAGCCGGTTGTAGGAAGAGGTGTAGACGATTATAATTTGCTTGCTCCAAGAACGTGCCAAAGGAGAGGCCCGACATCAAGCAGGTGCTAAAGAAAAAGCACATATTTCGTGGCACATTTAGGAACTTATCTCAGTGGAGATAGAAAAATGCTTGAGCAGAGTACGTTATCTCAGTCGAACAAAAATGCAGAACTAGAAGCCTTAAAAAAAAAGTGAAATCATCAAGGAGGCAGTTGAATTCCTTCATGCTCATGTCTCCAATCCTTGTACATTTGACCCTTGAACAACACGAGTTTCAACCGTGGGGATCTGCTTACACATGGATTCTTTACAGTACAGTACTGCGTATGTATTTTCTCCTCCTTTATGTTTTCTTAATGACATTTTCTTTTCTCTAGCTTACTTCACTGTAAGAATACAGTATATAATACATATCACATACAAACTATGTGTTAACCAACTATTTATATTATCACTAAGGCTTCTGATCAACAGGGGGCTATTAAGAGTCAAAAGTTGGGGCGCCTGTGTGGCTCAGTTGCTTAAACATCTGACTCTTGGTTTCGGCTCAGGTCATTATCTCAGGGTCCCGAGATCAAGCCCTGACAGGGCTCTGAGCTCAGCGTGGAATCTTCTTAAAGATTCCCTCGCTGTGCCCCTCCCCCCACTTGTGCACTTGCTCTCTCCTCCTCTCTCTCAAATAAATAAATAAGTAAATAGATCTTGAAAAAGTTATACTTGGATTTTTGACTCTGTGGGGGCTCAGCGCCCCAACCCTTGAGTTGTTCAAGGATCAACTGTGTTTGAAAGTCCTATGAAATTTAGAAATTTACGTTCTAGGTCTGGTCTCTAGATGTGCTCTCTTCCACCCAGTCCTCTTACTCTTGGTATAGGCAATTTGATTCTCTCTGGACTTTAAGGGAGATGGGAGTAGAGTCTCTCAAAAGAAATTTTATTAGGGGCACCTGCCTGGCTGGCTCATTCAGAAAAGCATGCAACTCTTGATCTCAGGTCATGAGTTTGAGCACCACGTTGGATGTAGAGATTACTTAAGTAAATTAAAAAAAACCCAACAACCAAAAGAAAAGGAGGGGATTTTAGTAAGAAACGGAGAAATTAAAAAAAGAGGAAAGAAAAAGATACAGACTAGAATGTCCTGTATGCATATATATATATATATACACACACACACACATTTGTTTAGTATTTACTATATACTACATTTATGTATATATAAATATATACATATATAAATATATGTGTATACACGATGTGGGAAGTATGATGCTAAAAATATCCATTATTATAAATTAACATTATTTTTGAGTGGAGGAGACAGGAAGTTATAAAGTAAGCCAATCATTGTTTTGAATGAAAATGCAGTGGAGTGACTAGAGTGTTATTTCAGACAGTGTGGTCAGTGAGGCCTCTCTGGGATGTGACAGGAGGCTGAGACCTGCCTGAGGCGAAGGTGCAAGACACATGTGGATGGAAGAGAGAAAACAACAGAAGGTTTAGTCCTGTGGGGCAAGTCACACCATCATGCCCACTCTCTATAGGCAAGTTAGCCTGAGGGAAACAAAGGGACTTCTCTGAGATTCTATAGCTAGGAAGTGGTATCACCAGCCACATACTAGATTAGCTGTTCTACTTAGATTATCATTTCCTCCTCAGTCAGTTTACCCACAATCCTCTCTAGACCTCGCCCTTTCCATTGCTCTGTGATTTGCTAAGGTCTTCTTCTCCCCTCGCCCCAAGAGACAGGCAATTCTTCTTTTAAACCTTCTCTTACCCTCACAGAAAGAAAACTCAGTGATAGCACTCGGTGCCAACTTTTCTCAGAGTGGGCTCTACTCCATTTACCCATCTGCTCTCCCTTCCCACCACCAAGCATTAGGAAGAAGGGAGGGAGTGTATCATTTACCTTTGCGAACCTGGCAACCAGCATGGCCCTTGACATAATGAGCAGTGTAGAAATGAAGTGAGTAAGACATATTTGAGGGTGGAATTGAGGAAGGAAGGAAACGAAAGAAGGGAGGAAGATTTTTAGTTCATGACGCAGTTCAGTTTAGAAAATGAGAGTAAGAGACTGCAGAGACAAATAAAGGTAGCTTCACACTATTTCTAGACTTGTTACTACATTGTCTTCTCTTTGCTTCTTCCCTCTTCCTCTCTTTGAAAACCAAATGCATTTTCAACTGTCTTAAAGGATTCAGGGAAGAAACTCCAGTCTGGGTCTATCAGTAGAGAGGGCAGTGGGAAAGGGAAAGTTACTGGAAGACTGTCTTGGTCAAGGAAAGGACATTGCACGGGTGGCACTGACTCTGGAGGTGGGGTCAATGCAAATTATTATACCTACTTTCTAGAGAGTGGTTGGCTCCAGTGCAGGTGTTGCTTGGGTCCTAAGTTTCAGAGGCAGCGGTGAATGCATAAATCAAGGAGCTCTTCAGTCAGATTACCACATCTTTTTCCTGGGGATGCTCAAGGTAGTGCACCGATCTCCTAGCTCTCGCGAGGATTAAGTAAGTGAATATACATAAAGCACTTAGACTGGTGCCTGGCAAGGACCCAGTGCATGCTAGCTGCAAATTTCATATTTCCTAAGTAAGTAAATAAAATGAAAAAAATGTATATTAGGCAAACACATGTAATGTGGAGAGAAGGAAGGGTCATTATGTTTATTATCATCTTCCATCACAGTCACCGGAGATGAAGAGACTGCTAATTTCTGGAAGTTGTAGATAGACTTGTTCACGTCCTCTGCTTCTTCAGCTGCCTCCTACGGCTGTCAGAGGGGTTGATTCCTGAAACTTTCTGCACTGTCCTCTAAGATTTGCTACATTATTTATTTGTCAGGGTCCATTTTTCCCTATTTTTTTCATTCCTTATAAATCTTGATGGTTACATTTATTGTGTATACAAGAAATGTTGATCCTTGATCGCTTGATGTCTTAAAGACTGGGTCAACAATAACAGCAACAATGACAAAGGCTTCTGACTTCATTTTTCCCTTCTCTATGATAATGGACAGAAGCAAAACCTAAACAATGAATGGTTTCGGCCCTTTTGTGGACCCAAATCCTGAGGTTATTTGTGTGTACCTACTAAAATTTCAAAGTTACCATGCAAGGATTTTTCTGGGAACTATAACTGTTTTCAGTTACAAACATAGGTCCTGGAGGAACAGTTCAGAAAAAAAAAAGGCAGTTAATTGCAAAACAAAACAAAACAAAAACCCCATAACTCCCTTTAATGCCTGAAGCAATGACCCGAGCATAGTTTCCATGTGTAGAGTGAATGTTTTAAAAATGCAAAGATCTCTCCTTTTCCTGCTAACCTACCACGAAGGACCCAGGAGGGCAGCAGTAGGTTAGAAACGGGGTTTCTGTGCCAAGTTCTGAAGAAAGCCTCTTCTGTGACAAATGGCCCGGAGGCTTGCTCTCCGCTCTTCCAGCTTGTTCGAGCGGCTCGCGTAGTTCCACCAGGTACAACAAATGTGCGCATGAAATTTGACATCGAGCCCCGATGAAATTTGACCCTCTACAGACCTCCTCGGCTCTCTTCTATTAGGTGAGCTAGAGCCAGAGAGTCTCCTTGGGATTCATGGAGAGTTAGTCCGGGATTTTAACTCTCCGGGACGAGGTCTTATTGCCAAGCCCTTCTCAAACAATGTCATTTTCTCCGAGGGGAAATCATATCCTCATCCCGGAAATAGTCTCCATTCCTCGAAAAAGCCTCGCATCCTCTTCTTTCTCGCCTTTTCTTCTCTCCTGCCTGGCGGCAATTTCCAAGAGCCCTTAGCTGGAAACCTAAACCAGGGCTCCTCGCGGCGTCCCGCTTCCCCCCACGTTCCCGGCCCGCGCTGCTGTGCGCTGCCGCCGCCTCGCCTCTCGCCACACCAACTCGCTCCAACTTTGGCTCCCAGGCTCCAGCAGGGGCGCCCTCTGAGCAACCGACAGCGGCGGGCAGGAGCGACCCGGACCGCGGGACCCCGGAGCTGCGCTCCCAGCGTCGGGCGGAGGAGACTCACCAGCTCAGCGCCCGCCCCCTCCTCTCCGGGCGCCCGAGCTCTCAGCCCCGCGGTCTCGGAGCTCCGCCCGGCGCTGCGCGGCGCTCGCCCGCCCGTGGCTTCTCGCCTCTGGGACCCGCTTCCCCGGACACCAAGCGGTCTCAACTCCCACCCTCTCCACCTCTGGGGCAGCTCAACAAAACCCAGTCCCCTCCTCTACACACGCCTCCGACCGCCCTCCCAGCCCCCAGCACAAGCCCCAGAGAGAAAGCCCAGCCCGGGTCTCCCCAGTTACACCAGCAGCCAAAGGTCTCCACCAGCACAGCCGCCCTCATTCACGCTCATTCATATTCATCCTCATTCTCATTCTCTCTCCCTCTGCCTCTCTCTCCAAAGACTCCTAACAAGCCAGACCGAGCCTCCTCAGTGGCACTCCCTTTCATTCATCGCCTCCCACCACACACACACACACACACACACAC
>NW_024427107.1:13821061-13858290 GCF_017311325.1 Ursus maritimus
CACACACACACACACACACACACACCCCAACCCAGACAGCCCACTCCACTTTTCAGACGCCCACCTCCTCATACTCCCCTCCCCTAAACAGACTTCCACCCACTCACCATCTGTAGCCTCCCTTCCGCCCCCCGCCCCGCCCGCCCGCCCGGCTCCCCCTCCCCAAGAAGCAGACCTGCACAGTGGGAGACAGGGACCCCGCCAGACGCTCGGGTCGAGCGCGCAGGACTGACCTCTGCCCGCCCGGGAAACTAACAAAGGCGGTGCGCTAGCCCAGATCCCAAGAGCCGCGAGTGCCGGCCGCGGGGCGGGCGAGCCTGGGCCGGGCCGGGCGAGCGCCGGGCGGGGGCTGCTCCGGAGTGGGGAGCAGCGGCGCCGGAGGACGCAGATCTCTCCCCGCGCGCGCCGCTTGGACGCCGCCGGCACCATGGGCTGCTGCACCGGGCGCTGCTCGCTCATCTGCCTCTGCGCGCTGCAGCTGGTGAGTGCCCCGCGCGCCCCGGTCCCGGGACCCGCGCCTGCCCCGGGACTGGCCTCCCCGGACCCCTCCGCGGACCCTCGGACCCGGACCTCCTGGCGCTGGGCGGGTGTGTGAGCTTGGCGCTCCCGCCGGCCCCCGCCTCCTCGCCTCCCCGACTCGCACTGCCCTCCCGCCCCGGGCGCTCAGCCGGTCGCCCTTGCCTGGCGGGAAGGCGCGGTCTCCCTCCTGGCCCCACGCTCTGGGGGTCACCGCGCACCCAGCGGGCGTCGCCTGGAGGTCCGGGGGCCGCTGCCGAGGCGCGGGAGAGTGCGCGATTTCCCCGCCCCTCCGGTTGGACCAGAGGCTTTAGCACCCTCCGCTCTCCTGCTGAAGTTTCCCCAGGGCTCGTGGGCTCTTTCTTTTGGGGATGATTTCCAGTAACGTTGTTTAATTAGAAGGTGCTTGCGAGTGCTCAGGTTCTGAGGAGACAGAAACAGCTTGAACTCTTAGTTAAGGCTAGGGTGGCTCTTACCTTCCGCAGTTTGAAAGGTGGTGGTTGAGGAGTCTTGGATCTCCAAGCGGGAAGTCTGGCTGTGTGGTTTTAAACAGAGCATTCCAGCCCCTGCGCTTCCAATTTCCGTTTAGATTTTGTTGAAAGGTTGCTTGTTCAGACAGCGACAGACTGACAGTTGTCATCAGGGAGAGGACGAGTGAAAGGCTCCGTTGGCACGGTGGCTTGCCAAGGGAGTGCACGTACTGGGAGGTGAAGGATCCAGAGTGAAGGGGGAAAAGGCTTTCATTTCAGTGGGGGGGGGGGAGTGCTTTTCTAACATATGTCCGATGGGGACCTAGATTGGCCCTGTGGTCTCTTCCATAGTCACTTGACGTGAAGGCTACAGACCCATCGTGTCAGACTTTCGTGTGTGTGAGATTCATAGACATCTTCTCCTTTTACACTTAAATTCTGTAGCTGTTCTGCCAAGCTTTCTTCCAAGTGTTGTTTTTTAAAGTCACAAACACTAACTAGCGTATTTTGACTAGCAAGGGGAAAAGCTTTTCAGTGAACTTTACTGAGTGTCAACCCTTGTAAGACTCATTAACTGAGAGATGAAATAATGCTCTTTCTTTAATAGTTAGTCCTTGTCCCCATGAATGTATTAAAAGGTTTCACTTTTCTCTTGCCTCAGTGTTCCACTCTTCCCTTAAAACCTCACTTCAGACCCATTCTTCGTTGTTTACATAATATGTGCATAATTTATGTATTTATAGACTTGCAATCAGTGGCAAGTTTTCCTTAAGTCTATAGGCTAGTCCCTTCAGTCCTGTTAAGTAGGACATATTATACAGAGGAGTTTCTTGAAAAATAATTTTAAAAATCACCTGGACATGAATGTTTTCTTTCCCTAAGAAGGTCATGGGATAATTTACACTTTGGTTATTAGAAATGAACATGGCTTATAAGTTGGAATAACTGAATAAATATTTAGTCAACTCTTGAATATGCAAGATTGTCATCAGGAACACTGGCTTGTATAATGTACAATGGCATAATTCTTTCTGTTGTACATGGAAATAGCAGGTAAGGGTTTTTGATGCAGTGGGTTTATCAATACAATTATGATCTTCTTAGTTGGTATTATAATATATGTGATGATAGTATGTTTGGTGTTTCATCTATCAGCCTGGAATGCCTCCACTTTTCACATACAGCATCTCAACTGGTACAAATGCAAATTATTCTTCAAAACTTATCTCATAATTCTACCTTCTCTATGAAGTCCTCCCTGGCGCTCCAGGTAAAATCACTCACTTCTTTTCCTTGAATTGCATAGCACTTTGCTTTTTCCTCTGTTGGATCACATTTCATCTTCTTATATTATTTTATTTACCTATATCTCTCATCTCTAGACTGTAAGCAACCTGAGGAGAAGGATTAAACATTATTCATCTTTGCAAAACTTGAGAATTCTTAAGAGAGCTCATATCAGGAGCTGAACTATATTTGCTGAATGTTTGATAGTAATTAACATTTGCAATCCATACAGGGTTTTAGCATAAACTATTTTATTTTACTCCTAAAATTATCCTCTGAGGAAGGCACTCATATCACTAGTTGGCAGATAAGGAAGGTGATATTCAGAGTTCAACAACTTTTCCAAATCAATAGTTTTCTCATAGTAGAGATGAGTGATGGTAAACGTTTAATAATTGGATATCAAACAAAACAAGTATGTGTTATATTACATATATTATTACCTTATGGTATTGTATAATACCTTATATATAACATATTTAAAGAATGTATAGCACTCACCTGACTAATAATAATAATAATAATAATAATTGTAATGTTCTTTACCGTAAATTTTATATAACCAGTTTAATGCTGGCAGAATCTTTTTGTTGAATTTGGTAAATGCTTGGTTCTATAGTTCTGACATGAATGCTGGATGATGTTTTTATTTACTTTGAGGAATAATAGGAAAGTGAAACAAGGAAGCCAGTATCGGAATTTCACTCCATCAGTGATGTGGTGTTGGTTCACAACCTCAGAAACCTCTGGAGTGAAATTCAGAACTGGCCCCCATACACAGAGACTGAAGGAGGAGAGACTGAAGAAAGAGGCAGGCCATTCCAGATTGGTAGGTGCCAGATTTCATAAGCAAGGTAATTTACATTCGAAGTTGCTGCAAAATGACTAGATCGTTGCCCCTGCTGACTAGAATCTTACAAGTTTAAACAGAGTCCTTCACTGGGTTCACTCGTGTATATCATCTCAGGTCTGAACAGCACACTGCTTTCTCAAGGCTGTGTCCTTGAAATGACTCCCACAGTGGGCAAGATGTATATTCCAAGGACGGGGGAAGGCGTAAGGAGGCTTGGCTAGTCCTGGTCCAGCTCAAGGGTCAACTGGCAGTCATGTCCTCTCAATGACCTCCTCCTTCAGCAGATTCTTTGCTGAGTTGGGTAATCATTTTCACATGCTGGAAGATTTCCTCAATTATTTTGTGTGCTATTGACAGGATAATGACATGACACATTTTAGGTTTAATACGTGTCATTGGAAAACATTCTCCATGGCTTTCTTAAGCCTGGATCATCAACAGAACAGAGTTACACACTGATTTTTAGCATTTGCCAATTTCTGTGGTGTAAATATTCCCACCTTGGTATACCGTTACATAGTATTTCTCGCATACAGATAAAATAGGCATAAGTAAGCTCAAAAGCATGGCAAAAGTAAAACACAGGAGAATAGGAAGGGATGCGTTTTAAATATTTAGTACCTCTGTTTTCGTATTATTTACTTAAATTCAAGCTTATGTCATTTAATTGTTAATAATGACTCTACTTAACAACTGGCTCCCAAAATCATAAAGATGTAACTGACTCTCTGAGCCGTAATAAGCCTACTCCAACATGCCACTGGGTAAAACCGGTAAAAACCGGGTAAAAAGATCTGGTGTTCTTTCCACTGAAACCAGCTGTCATTTTTTTTCCCTTTCATTTTTTTTTTCCCTGCTGACACCAACTGTTGGAAGTTGGAGGTTATGAAGCAGTAAATAAGAGTGGGTGTTGAGAGGGGAATGGCATGTGGAGAACACATTTGCTGAAAAGAATCTACATGCTAATGACTAGGAGTAACTGCGCAGGTCATTAAAAGATGGCACATTAGCTCCCTCTGAAAGTTAAAGAAACAAGGGAAGGTTTTTATTATCTCATTCGCATTTCCTCCAAACCCCACTCCAGAGTGAAACATCAGGTTGGGAATAAGAATTGGAGAGAACTCATTTACAGGCTACTGTATTTGGGTGAGCTTTGCTTTGCAAAATCTCATTCTTTCTACTTTCTTCTTTCTCTTGGTCATCTCCCATCGTTACTTTTTCTCCATGCTTCTACCCCTGAGCAAATGTGAGCGTTTGCCCCAGATTTTACATTCCTGTTCTTAATTCTGCCAAATGAATTTAAAGAGAATCTGAAAAGCCTGAGTGCACATCCATAGAAAACTGTGCCAATAAATCCTTTCTGAAAAAGCCATTCACCGCTGTGTAACGGATTCATCAAGTCACCTACGAACTTTTAAATATATTTTTTTGTAAGGCTACTTTTCATTTTGCTCGTTTTCGAATGATGTGTATTCTATTATCATGTATGTGTAATCTGGAAATAAAAAGAAACACCTGATCATAGGCTTTTAGTACATTATTTTTAGTCGCCACATTGAAAGAAGTCTTAACTGCATTTTTGAAAGTGTACAATTGACGCCACATGCCACTTCCGAGCCACCTCTCATGGTGGCCCCACTGAAGGGTTGAACTGATTAGGTTGGCAGAGATTGTTCCCACCGAGCTCAAGACATTTTCCTCATATCACAGAGGTGACTTGAAGACACATTCAACAGAGTTTTTTGTCCCTGGATGTTGTATAACCAGAGGAGATTTATTGCTCCCTGCATCACTTTACGGAAGGGTGACAGCCATGTGCCTTTTAGGCCTAATAATCACTGGAACAAAATTCAAAAGTTTCACTTTACGTATCTATAGTAACAGAAACCTTTAGAAGATTTACAGAAAATATACAGCTTTGAACACCTTCATAGGCTGTATGTTTTTATTTTAGGGAACATCCTCTCAAATTAAAGAAAACTAGTGTTTTTGTTATTTTTTTTTTCTCACAGTGAAAACCAAGTTAACTTTCTCTCCATACCGCATTCGAGCTATCTTGTCACCGCCTGTGACACGGTAATGCTGAGGTAAAATGTGTTGAGAGGTGTCTGGATGATGATGGTGTCCTTGTGGTAACATGTTTTAAACTTAGTTTTGTGAAATGTAGCACTCATCTGGCCTACATATTTGGCCCTGGTTGCAGAGAAACATTTATTTTACTCTGTAAATATACTGATACTTTTGCTTTAACATTTTTTTTTCATTTTATCAGCTCTTTCTTTTCTCCTGTGCAATAGAATTCTTAATCATTTAATTTCCATTCTTTTTCTATGTTGAAAAACTCTGGTTCCTTTTATGAAACTGAGGAAAGGTTAGGGAAATAAAATTATGCCTAATAATGAGACTGGAGTTATAACATGGTTGCCGTTGAAATACTTAAAATATTCTGCATTAGCAATTTTTTTTTTTTTTTTACAAACCCAGATCCATTTATAGCTCTCTTGTTATCTTGTTATTTAAGTATACATTCAGAGTATTGAATTCACTTGGGAGATATTCTATTCTTTTTTTTTTTTTTTTTAAGATTTTATTTATTTATTAGAGATAGAGACAGCCAGCGAGAGAGGGAACACAAGCAGGGGGAGTGGGAGAGGAAGAAGCAGGCTCATAGCGGAGGAGCCTGACATGGGGCTCGATCCCATAACGCCAGGATCACGCCCTGAGCCGAAGGCAGACGCTTAACCTCTGTGCCACCGAGGCACCCCGAGATATTCTATTCTTATGGTCTTGTTATGGGTTGAATTGTGTGCCCCCCCTCCCCCGCCAATTTTTATTTTGAAGTCTTCACCTCTGGTAATTTAGAATCTGATCTTACTTGGAAAAAGGGTCATTGAAGATGTAATTAGTTAGATGAAGTCATATTGGAGTAGAGCGGGCCCCCTAATCCATATGACTGGTGTCCTCATAGAAGGAGGAAACTTGGACACAGGTATGGACAGAGGAAGAATGCCCTACGAAGAGGAAGGCAGAGGTTAAAGTGATGGTTCTACAAGCCAAAGTTTGCCAGCCAGCCACCAGAAGCTAGGACAGAGGCATGGAAGAGATTCTCTCCCCTGGCCCTCGGAAGGAAACAACCCTGCCAAAACCTCGATAGCAGTCTAGCCTCTACATATCTAGCTTCCAGAATGGTGAGACCATACAATTTCTGTGGTTTAAGTCACTCAGTTAGTGCTGTTGTATTATGACGGCCCTAGCCAACTAATACTGATCTTTTGTTTATTTTTTTTATTTTCTTAGGGAATAAATTTGTGTTTCTTTGTGTATGTCCTAATTCTTTTACTGGCTTTTAAGTGCACAAAGGGCAAAGACTTTAATTTACTCACAGAATCTTCCACTCTACCCTATAAAGGGTAAACACTCAGTAAATATTTGGAGAATAAATTAATGCAGAAATGAAGAGCTAAACTTTATTGAATTTTTTTAATGTGCCAGACATTGTTCTAGGTACTTTGTACCTATGAAATCATACAGTTCTCACCACCACTCATTTTAGAGGTTTAGAAATTAAGGCAAAAAGAGTTTGAGTAACATGCCCAGAACCATACAGCTGGAACCAGGGTTCACATTCAAGTCTGCACTCTCTTTACTTTGTTCTCTCCTTAGTGGACTTGAAATAATCAACAATATTCAACAACTATTCATGGAGTCCCTAAGCACAGGGCATACCAGTGTGAATTATATCCGAGGGCTGAAGGACTGTCAATAAATATGTAAACAAAGACTGTCTAATCACAGATGTTGTCAAATGTCATTAAAGAGATGAAAAGTGTACTTCTTAGATGGGGTGGTCAGGATGACTTCCCAGAATTTAGAAGCTGAGTCTGAAAGAATAACCAGGAATTTGTCATGCAAAGAGAAGGGAACCGTTCTCAGCAGAGGAAACCAAATGGGCAGAGTCTCCAGTTTTAACAGAGCTGGTATGTTCCTAGGTGCACAGGAGTCCGGCGTGGCTAGGGTGCAGTAGGAGAGAGGGCATGCT
Source organism: Ursus maritimus (assembly GCF_017311325.1). NCBI lineage: Eukaryota > Metazoa > Chordata > Mammalia > Carnivora > Ursidae > Ursus > Ursus maritimus. The sequence goes on from NW_024427107.1 coordinate 13,828,227, forward strand.
ACGAGATGACATTGGCCACATGCTTCAACACCTGACTTTGTTTAAGGAGCGATGTGGATCCATTGGAGCATTTTAAACAGAGTCATGCCATCATCTGACTTACATTTCAAAATACTCTCGCTGCTGAGTAGAGAACAGATTAGAGGGAAACCAGAGGAAATGGGAGACAGGATGCTCTTCTGTTATTCTGAGCAAGAGATAATGCGAGTCAGGCACATGTCATAACAGAACAGATGGGGAGAGGATGGACTTGAGACATGAGTTAGGAGGTAGGAAGCCTAGGACTCGCTGATCTACACGTCTTGTATAACACAATATAATTGGTGCTTTTTACGGAAAGTGTGAGAATTGGGTGTTGTGGGGGTGGAGGTGGAGCAGGGGTGTTTTTCTGGAGGCATAAAGGTTCTGTTTTAGACACTTTGAGATTCTAATGCCTAAAGCCAGCTGACTGTGAGGTTTATGAGCCTGGAACGCAGAGGGTAAGGCTGGACCGAATATTCAGAATTGAGAATCATGAGCAATATTGGTGTTTAAAGCCCTGGATGAGATTAGTCAAGAGAGAGAGTGCGAGGATAGATGGGAAGAGAACCAGAAACAGGACTCAAAGTTGTAAAACTGAGAAAATGGAAATGAGCAAAGTGCACCAAAATGGAAATATTTGCATATACTTGTCTGACTTTATTCTTCTTAAAATGTCAAGTGCTATTGATTTTTTAGAAATCTTCCCCGATTTTAATGAAATCATTTTCATTCTGATCACTTCCATTTGGATTTTGGTTTTGCCTAGTTTGTTTGTTTTGTTTTGTTTTCCCCTAAGAGGATAATCGTTATCATAAGATTTGGAGAAATAAATCACTTTCTATCCCCAGAACGTCGTTAGTGCTTTGTACTTAAAGAAAAATCATCTACTTTGTTCATCTTTTTCACCATTCTGTCAGAAATTTTACAATGTATATTTTGGGTATTCATAAAAATTTGAACAATTATCCTGATTACATACGGAAGAATTTCAAATACTTTCAACATAAGAAATTTTGACTTAACATTACTTAAGATTTGGGTATTAGTGACAAAATGCACATTAATATAAACTTGGCATCGTTTCTTTGCAAGAGCTTGCATGCGTGAGCAGAAAAAAGAATAGATCTGTATCTGTATATTTTGACTGTTTTCTTAAGCATTTGTTTCTATCAGGTGAAGTATGTTTGCTCAAAGTAGCAGGATTCAATTGTTACTTAGTAACAATGACTTATTAAAGATAAAAACAAAAGCCAGAACAGAAAACACAAAATTTGAGGGCTTTTAAAACAAGATGACAAACAAGTAGAAGAATGTCCCTTCCTTTCTCCCAAGGCCCCAGTGTCCAAATGGAACAATAATAGTGCTAGGAAGAAACAAAAATGGAGCAAACAGATGACCAGCACAACTGAAGAGTCCAGGAAGACAGCAAGCAGAGCGTATTTGTATTTGAGAGAGCGGAGCCTTAATGGAAGGTCGCCGGCTTCGCGCACTGTGTTGAGCGGCGTTCTGCTTGCCGCTAGGGGAGCCCTGACATGGGGCCGCAGAGTTGGACGACTTCCAGGTTGGCCTTTTTAGGGTTAGCTGCCTACTGTCATTGTGGAGGTGATATGGAATAGGAGAATAAGTATGTTAATTGTTTTGAAAGCAAAGCTGGTTAATGGGTACGTTAGGACTTTCGGTAGTTTAAACAACAATGACCGGATGAAAAAGACAACCGCAGATGATTACTTTTTAATTGCTTATTTTGATTTTCTTGTAATACTTCTTATGTTACCCTTGAAGGCAATTTTAACATTAAAAGGCGAGATTTTCTAACGTCATTTTGGAGGTGTTCTGAATGTCAATTTTGGGGAGAGTATTTGGCAAATGGTTGATAACATTCGAGTGGACTTTCTTGGGTGCATCAAAAATTCATGCTTTTAATCCCCATTAACACTAATTGGTATTAATGTGTGTGAATCTTCATGCATTTACAACAGAATATAACATTAGGCTAAAAGATAACACTTTATTAATGATTAGTATTCAAAATGCCAGTTAAATGGTAGTACAAGCAAATGACACATTGCGGAAACTCATTTACATTTTTAATTTGGTACATTTTGCAAACATACTAAACTAAAATAGGACACAGGCCCTAAATCCCTTCGATAGAACATTTTTATCTTATGGTCTAGATAGGGAATTGGAGAACAGATATTTTAAGACGGGCATAAACAATTCTTGTGAAAGCATTGTGTCTTACTTGATGCCATAGAAAAGGTGAAAATTTTGAACGAGTAGATTGCCGTTGTGTTTGGTGCTAGTGAGAGAATCCCTCGTTCCTTGATTTGGAAGAGAAGCATCTGTCTATTGAGAAAGAGATAGAAGCGTGAAGGCCAGTGGGCAGCAGGGGTCAGAGGTGCTGACAAGGGTTCTGATGATCAGAATTAGATGGTCCCTTATTAAGGGAAGCAGGGCAAGATCATGGCAGTGTTAATGATCTTATTCTTTTTTTCTAGGTTTTTTCTTTTCTTTTCTTTTCTGCATAGAGGACCATTCTTTAGAATGGTTTTCCTGATTAATTGTATTTCAGAATTATAAAGTAGAATTAAGTGTTTGAGTTTCTTCTCTGCACTCCCTTCATGGGTACTTGCATTATGAATGCTGTCCTACGGATACCCAATTCCTTTATTAACAAGAGGTATTGGAATAGGATTTTAGCTATCAGATTCTCGTAAGAGATATGAGGTCAATGGATGTGATGATAAGTCGTAAATATATTTCTGACGGTTTCTCTCGATTCCAGTAATTAGAGACAAGGCTGTACTTTGCTATTGATTAATATGTAATATGATAAGTGCTTGCATGTGGGAAGCCCTAGGCAATAGAGGTTGATTGGTTAAATCGGTTAATTAAGGTACGATGAAGAATGCTCTAAACTTAGGTTATGTTTCCTGCACTGATAACTAGCTGTAACTGATCATAATTAAGATAACGGGAAATAGAAAATTCTCGTTAATGGCAACTCTTTATCAATTTGTATTTAAAATATAAATTCTTGATGAGGGATCTCTTGCAAGTGGTGGTTGATGTAAGGTAATGTATCTTAGATTTGCAGGGAGCTCAAGAAATTATCTAGAACTGTCTTTAACACCATGGCAGAGCTATGCCTGACACCTGAATGCTGAAGACTCTCCTGGTGATTCTTAAATCTCTGAGAATGGAAATTTTTACTGTTAGCAAAGTCATCCTTTTGTTTTTTTGTTCTTAGAGATTTTATTTATTTATTTATTTGACAGAGAGAGAGCACAAGCAGGGGGATCAGCAGGCAGAGAGGGAGAAGCAGGCTCCCCACTGAGCAGGGAGCCAGAAGTGAGACTCGATCCCAGGACCCTGAGGTCACGACCCGAGCTGAAGGCAGAGGCTTGACCAGTTGAGCCACCCAGGCGCCCCTGTGTTTAAACTGAATTTCTTGTGCTTTGATTTCTAACTTCTCTTCTATACATGTGCCTTTTATGTGGATGAGGAATAGCAGATGGAGGCAGTGAGGTACTGGAGCTGGCTTGTACCAGCTGGGGAGCGTTCACTGGTACATTTCTAGAAAGTCTGCGAGCCAATTGTGAAACCCAGCCTCTGTTAAAAATTAGTTGTATACATTTTAAATTAAATTAAAACTCAACCTTCCTGATTATTTACTGCATCGTACTGTTAACTGTGCTATCCATTGTGTCTGTGCGGTAGACATTCTATAGAGCGGCGTGTTTCCAACTCTCCAACTAGTGAGAGCATATTGGTAGCTAGAAATCTATTATGGTGGAAGTATTTACATCAAGAAAATACACAAACACCACAACTCAGGCCCTCCCGCCACCCCTCAGAGGCAGATATTAAACATTTACCAGCGTGCTACCAGGCAGGGGCTTTCCTCGGAAGAAAGCCAATTTTCTTGTACAAGGAGGGACTGATTTATAAGCCCTTAATGTAACTAATTAATGCATGAATAGAAAGTATATTTCCTAACCTAAATGTTTTATTTATTGCTTTGAGTGCATCTGTAAAATTGTTTAAACATAATGGAGGAGTTTTTTATTTTCAGAAGTTCCAATATTAACTCCTTTTGTGTAATAGCTTTCGGACCTCCCTGTGCATTGTAGTTGATAACTGATTTGCGACTCCATGATCCAGAATTGATAATGATTCCTAAATTTCATTTCTAGGTGACCGACTACGCTCTAGAATCCCTCACTTACCAGGGAAAGCCATTTCTGCCTAATGCATGTTAATCGACTCCCATGAGTGATGGAGGACTTACTCTAAGGCCCAGCTTGGCCACCTGTCTATGTTATTGGTTCTAATTAGCTCCTTCCACAGGGATGCCAACTAATCAATGGCAAAAAGATCAAAATACCTTCTTGCATCACATCTGGTTCTTCCTGGCTTGGGATGGGCTTCAGTTTTCTGTTCTCCCCAGTTGAAATCCTCAATAGTCATTCTTGAAGGAGGCTGTCTGAAGGTGATTTATTTGAGAACACACTGAAAGATATTATTTATTTTTTACTTAATTATTTTTACTAAAAGCTATTTTTATTTTTTTTTATTTTTTAAAGATTTTATTTATTTATTTGAGTGAGAGAGAGACAGCCAGCGAGAGAGGGAACACAAGCAGGGGGAGTGGGAGAGGAAGAAGCAGGCTCCCAGCAAAGGAGCCTGATGTGGGGCTCGATTCCAGAACGCCGGGATCACGCCCTGAGCTGAAGGCAGAGGCTCAACGACTGAGCCACCCAGGCGCCTCTAAAAGCTATTTTTTTAAAAGTAAGCATTGTCACCAGTTGGAACAAAACCCTATTGCACCTCAGTTTCCTTGTTTCATTCTTTTAACATCTCCATAGGCAGATAATTAATATATTCCCATTTCCAGATGAGCAAACTGAAACACGGAGAGATTAAGGAGTATATGAAATTGTTAAGCTATGGCTTAAACCATTAGAAATGCAGAAATGTGGGTAACAAAATTCTATGTGTGTTACCTTATGACTGGATTAAGAGAGTCATTTTTTTGGGCTCAGGCCAAACCTGCTGGAAAGACTAATTATTTAAGCAAGCAATTTCTTTACATAAAATGTAATTTTAAAAATGTGATCCAGGTGATTTAAGTAATAAGAAGAGACAGTGTAACTCTTTGAAACAGTTTTTATTTCCCTTCTGCTTCTGTTCGTAGACGGTAGCTTCCTCATGATTGATAACTGTATTTGGAGTCCCTCAGGAGGCACCCCATTTTATCCTAAAACAAAAGAATGAAATGCAAGTGTTCTGCAGACCAGATATTCCACAATTTTTGCATGCTCTATTTTCTTCAACAGGTAAACCACTTCTGAAATGCTTTCACTGTCCAGATATAACTTTCTAATACCATCGGGACATCTACTCACAAATATCCTTTCTCTCCATGAGAGTTTAAGACACATTTTGTTTTTCTCTCTCTGATGGGAAACTTCTTCTTGGCCTTGGAGTGTATGACTGTCAAAGATCTCAATGTTACAGCCACGCCATTGACTGAGAGTCTTAAATGCAGGGCCAATTAGAGAATCATTAGATGAAGCCTCTGAACAATTAGGAAGCCTGCAAGGATCCTCTAACAGTCTTTTCATCTGAACAGAGAGCTGTGGTTGGAAATACAGATGGAGTCGTCCTCGGGGATCTGTCCTTCATACACAGGGTTCTGTTGAAGCATTTCACAAGTAGGAGACTTAACGTTTTGTAACATTTCACAGACTCCATCATGCAGAGGAGCATTGGTCATCTATTATTAATATGTTTGCTTGACTAGTCCTAAAATATTTGTATACATACTTTTTAACTCCTTCTCCACTGATTATATTTTTATTGGACGGTGGAGGTTTTGGGGAATTTGTTTTAAGATATAAGTAGTACCTTGATTTTCTTTTAAGACAATACAAAGTACAGGATATCGATTTTCTTCATACATTTTTCAATGACAAACCCACTTGATAGTTGAAAAAACTATGCATGGAGTCTAATTCAAGATGCTTTATTTTTGTCACATTATACTGAGGAAATAATATGATTCTCATAGTTTAGAGGACCATATCAAAACTGATGAGATAATTATTTTTAAACATATTTCAGACATGTGAACTTTATAATATTTTTAGTCATTATAAAATTCGATTTGATTTTGAAATGTTGATTAATGGCCATTCTACCAAGGAAAGGTTTTTAATGCCCTTAGGGCATTAGGGTAGTTAAAGCTCTATTTATAAAAAGAAATACACTTCTTTGGTCATTCTGTATTTTGCATTATATTTAACTAAGAGATAATCTGAAATTGAGATTTGCGTTAAGCAACACCTGCAATGACCACGTGCTTTCCATGACTCAAAGCAAAAGGAAAAGCAATGGAGAACTCTTATCCCACAGGCATCGGAATTATGCTAATGGATGGTTAGCTGCTGTGTAGCCACGGTTTTCTCCAAGGTGTTCTGGATCGTGTAGGGACAATCACAATGAGGTGGTAGGATTAGCTCTGTAAGAACATTTAATGTGATCTAACTTACCCCAAGATAGCAGCAGAGTCAGATGACATTAGAAACAGGTTGTCCAGGGGCGCCTGGGTGGCTCAGTTGTTGGGCGTCTGTCTTTGGTTCAGGTCATGATTCTGGGGTCCTGGGATCGAGCCCCATGTCGGGCTTCCCACTCGACGGCGAGTCCACTCCCCCTGTGTTCTCTCTCTCTCGCTGTCTCGCTGTCTCTCTCTCTGTCAAATGAGTAAATAAAATCCTTTAAAAAAAGAAAGAAAAGGAGAAAAAAGAAACAGGTTGTCCAAATTGAACTAAATGTGAGTTAAAAGATAGTGCAGTAAGTCATGGCAAATTTTATCATCTTTATCTGTGTAAGCCTAAGGGATAAAAATCATTGAACATTTCGGGGAGTTTCTGATAATCAGGCTTATTTTCTTCTATTAGGTTCATGTATAGGGGAAATGATGCTTTTGGTGGGACTAAACTACATACTCATGTCTAAAGTCCATTATATGCAATGAGAACAATTTGCAAGAAAGTCCTGGAGATAAAGATCTTAACAGTAATAAGCTACAGACAAAAATTGAATGAGCATTGAATATTGGAATGCATAAATATAAACATGATATGTAGCCATTCACTCTTGTCAACATTTATCAGATATATTTAAACAAAAGAATGTGAGAGTTTCATGTTTTCATAGTGAAGTATTTTGAGAAATGTACAGCCAATTTTAAAGAGAATGCTAATTTGGAAACATTTCAGAAGGAAAAATGAAGGAATTCAGATTATTTAGCTTAATGGTGGATTGTTGGTATAACAAGATGCTGTCTCAGAATGTTGAAAGGAAAATATCCACACACACCCCTCCCCCCCGTTTTCTTCATCCCTGGAATCATTGTCCTGCTGTTTATATTCTGACCCGCCCTAGTTATTGAGCCAACGTTGACAGAGTAGTACATATGTCATCTTCAGCTCTTCAGGTGGTTGCCAATAAGACTTTTTTTTTTTTTAAAGATTTTATTTATTTATTTGTTAGAGAAAGAGAGAGGGAGAGAGCACAAACAGGGGGAGCGGCAGTCAGAGGGAGAAGCAAGCTCCCTACTGAGCAAGGAACCTGATGCGGGATTTGATCCCAGGACTCTGGGATCATGACCTGAGCTGAAGGCAGACGCTTAACCAACTGAGCCACCCAGGCATCCTGGTTGTGATGAGACTTTAACTCATATACTTCAACATCTGTTTTTCTTAGAAGCAGAAAGAATGCATGACAACAATATAGCAAGATGACTTATCAGTCAAAGATGACCTTCCCAAACGCACCACGTGTTGCTGCTTCCCCACTTGGTTCCTGAGCTTTCTTGGTGGTCCCTAATATAGGTCCCACCCTATGTTATTGGCCTGGGCCTATCGATGTAATGAGATGCAATAACTTAGCACCATATTTAGTTACATCCTTTGCCTGTGCTTCCTGCATCAGTCTCTGACCGCCATGAAAGATGCAGACGCGGAGGTTTATATACCAATTGTCATTGCAGACCACCCTCACTCTGCAAACCCCAGCTGCAGCTTGATCTGTTCAGCTCTCCATTGTAATGATAAAATTACAACAAAGCAGTGCCTGTGCCACTGCTCCTGTGACCACCGTCTGCTGGCGTCACCCCATGAATTCTCTCCTCAGTTGTATTTTTGTGGATGTGACACTCTTATGGAGACTTTCAGAGGCCACCTGGAACAGTGTTTTATGATCTGGCCTTTTCCACCCATATGGCTGAGAGAGGAGCCATGTGTCATTTTCCAACACAGTCACTTTCTTGACAAAAAGAGAAAAGTGATATCAGAAACTTGTACCTTATGGCAGCACATGGCAGATAAAAACAGGTGCATAAAAGGTACCATTACAGAAAATGAGTTTGACGTTAATTTAGGCGTGTAAGTGACCAATTCTTAACTGTCTACTTCTCGAATCATTGTTTAAAATTACTACCTAGACTTTGAGAGTAAATGCATGTTTCTTTCTACTATTCCATTTGCTATAGATGTATGCGTGTGTGTGTGTGTGTGTGTGTGTGTGTGTATGTATGTGTGTGTCTGTGTGTGTATAAAGCCACGGCAGCAACTACTCTATAATTACTCTCTTCTGCAAAATGGCAGGCACTTTTGTCTGAACGTATGTTGTGAAGCTGTGGAAGGAGGTTTTGAACAAAATCTCTACGAATATTTGAAGAATAGAGTAGATTGGGGCTACTTATATCTAAAAAGATAGACACAGCTTATATTAGTTCCCTCAATGTGATAGATAGGTATCCTATTTTATATATATATATATATATATATGGAGATTTATTGAAGGAATTGGTTTATATGGTAATGGAGGCTGAGAAGTCCCACCATCTGCTGTCTGCAAGCTGGAGGACCAGGAAACCTGGTGGTATAATTCAGTCTGAGTCTGAAGTCTTCAGAACCTCAAGGGCTGATATCCAAAGGCAGGAGAAGATGGATGTGCCATGAAAAGAGAGTAAATTCTCCCTTCTGCCCACTTGCTTTATTTGGCCCTCAACAGATTTGCTGATGCCCACCGGCATTCCTGAGGGCGATTTACTTTACTGATTCAAATGCTACTGATTCAAATGCTAATCTTTTCCCCAAAACACCCTCACAGGCACACCTAGAAATAATGTGGATTTCCCCCCCAGTTTTGTTGAGAAATACACATCATTGTTTAAGGTATACAACACGATGTTTTGATTCACATATATTGTGAACTGGTTATCACAGTAGGTTCAGCTAACATCCATCCTGTCATATAGATACGATAAAAAGAGAAAAAAAGAAAAGAGAAAAAAGAAAAAAAATGTCCTTGTGGTTAGAACTCTAAGGATTATACTCTAAACAACTTTCTTAGCTGTCATATAGCAGGGTTAGCTGAAGTCATCATGCTGTACCTTGCATCGCTAGTACTCACCACTGGAAATTTGTACCTTTTGGCCCACTTCCTCCAATCCCCGCTCCGGCCACCCCCCACCTCCAGTAACTGATTTCTGTTCTAGGAGATTTTTTTTTTTTTTTAAAGATTCCGCATGTAAGTGAGACCATACAATATTCTATGTCTGACTTATCTTACTTAGCCTAATGCCTTCAAGATCCAACCGTGTTGTTGCAAATGGTAGAACTCCCTTATTTTTGTGGACTAATATTCATATATATATCGCAGGTTCTTTATCCATTCATCTACCAGTGAACATTTAGGTTGTTTCCATGCCGTAGTTATTGTGAACATGCAGCTATGAACATGGGGGTGCAGATATCTTTTCCAGTTAGTGTTTTCATTTCTTTTGGATATATTCCCAGAAGTGGAGTTGTTGGATCACATGATAGTCTTTTTTAACTTTTGGAGGATCCTCCATACTGTTTTGTCTAGTGGCTGTACCAATTTACAATCCCTCCAACAGTGCACAAGTGTTCCTTTTCTCCACATCTATGCCAGCATTTATTATTTCTTGTATTTTTGATGATGGCCATTCTAGCAGGTGTGAGATGATATTTCATTGTGATTTTCATTTGCATTTCCCTAATGGCTAGTGATGTTGAGCATCTTTTCATGTACTTTGGCCTCTTTCCTATATCTTCTTTGGCAAAATGTGTGTTCAAGTCCTTTGTCCATTTTTGGTTGGATTATACGGTTTTTTTTGTGTGTGGGGGGGATTTTTTTGCTATTGAGTTATATATATACAACTTTATATATTTTGAATGTTAATCCCTTATCAGCTATATGATTTGCAAATATTTTTTTCACATTCCATTGGTTGTCTTTTTACTTTGCTAATGATTTTTTTTTTGGTGTATGGAAGCTTTTTAGTTTGATCACTCCCATTTATTTATTTTTTATCTTGTTGCATGTACTTTAGGTGTCCTATTTCCAAAATCATTACCAAGACTCATATCAAGGAACTTTATTTCTGTGTTTTCTTCTAAGAGTTTCATGGTTTCAGGTCTTATATTTAGGTCTTTAATCCATTTCCAGTTAATTTTTGTGAGTGGCATGAGATAGTGTCTAGTTTCTTTCTTTTTTTTTCTTTAATATGTGAATATCCATTCTTCATTGAGTATTTTTGGTTCCCTCGTCAAATTTAGCTGACCATATATATAGCTTGGGTTTATTTCTGTGCTGTTGATTCTGTTCCATTGATCTGGTTGTTTTCATGCCAGTACCGTACTGTTTTGATGACTGTAGCTTTATAGTATGGCATGAAATCAGGAAGTGATGCCTCCGGCTTTGTTTTTCTTTCTTAAGAATTCTTTGGGTATTTAGGGGCTTTTGTGGTTCCATATAAATTTTAGGAGTGTTTTTTTCTACCTCTGTAACAAATGCTATTGGAATCTTGAAAGGGATTGCACTGAAACTATAGATGACTTTTGGTAGTATTAATATTGTAACTATCAATTCTTTCAATCCATGAACACAGGATACCTTTCCATTTAATTGTCTTTCAATTTCTTTCATCAATTTTTTTTCAGAATACAGACTTTTAACCTTCGTTAAATTTATTCTCAAGTATTTTATTGTTTTTGATGCTATTGTAAATGGGATTGATTTCTTTATTTCTTTTTCAGACGATTTATTGTTAATATATAAAAATACTACTGATTTTTATGTTAATTTTGTATCCTGCAACTTTACTGAATTCATTGATCTAACAGCTTTTTGGTTGAATCTTTGGGATTTTCTCTATATAAAATCATATCAACTGCAAGTAGAGATAATTTTACTTCTTTCTTTTTAATTCTGGTATCTTATTTCGTTTTCTTGCCTGATTGCTCTAGCTAGGACTTCCAGTACTATGTTGAATGGGAGTGGTGAGAATGGGCAGCCTTTTCTTGTTCCTGATCTGAAATGGAAAGCTTTCAACTTTTTACCATTGAGTATGATGTTAGTTGTGGGCTTGTCATGTATGGGCTTTATTATGTTAAGATCTGTTCCTTCTTTGACTAATTTGTTAAGAGTCTTTATCATAAATGAATGCTGCATTTTGTCAAATGCTCTTTCTGCATCTATCGAAATGATCATTGGATTCTTTTCCTTCATTCTATTAATGTGATTTATCACATCGATTGATTTGCATGTTTTGAAACATCCTTGCATCTCAGGGATAAATCCTATTTGATCATGGTGAATGATCCTTTTAATGTGCTGCTGAATTTGTTTGCTAGTACTTTATTGAGGATTTTTGCATCTGTATTCATTAGGGATATTAGCCTGTAGAGAAATAATGTTTTATCAACTATCTGGGCATCCCTTAGCCCTGTCAAATTGACACATAAAAATTACCATCATAAGCCATTATTGAGGCAGAAAGATAAAACAAGAATCTTTCAGTAAATGTTTATAGGCATTTAATAGGTATATTCCACTTGCAAAAGCAAACATTTTTGACATTTGCTTATTTTTAAAATTGTAAATTTTAATTGTGTGGTTTCACTTAACTATAATATAAAGCATATTTTATATTTTAATGATGTCATTGAGTCAGTTACCCCTCTTTTTTTATTAACACTTAAACTTTACACTCTATATTAGTCTCTGGGAGGCTCTACGTTGGTGAAACTTTTTTGGTTGCATTTTTTTCAGTACAGGTTTGCAGTATGTGGCATAAAAACTATAATTAGGTGGATTTAGATTTGGAGGCACAAGGAAATTTGAAACAATTCCAAACTTTTAATATCGCATACTGCCTTCCCGATCAGTTTGGCTTAAGATTTTAAGTTATCTGAAAGTCTGTGGATTCAGATATGCAGTGTAATTCCTGCATTATCATATATGACCACAGGGAAAATTAACAGCACCCTGGGGACATATTTCTCAGGATATTCCATGCCCCACAGAACTGCTTTAAATTGAGTTCTCTTTTACTTCAAAAGGAGCTCAGTCTTTCTTTCTCTCTCCTCCCTCTCTTCTTTCTTCATCTATTCTTCTCTTTTTCCTTCCTTCTGCCTTTCCTATCTTATATTTGTTTTCTACCTTCTATTAACTTTGTGTAGAAAAAAGGGAGTTTGAAGGGCTAATAATATATTTTATAATGTTACATATTATTCCTGAGTGCCAATTTACTTTTGGACATTATTATTCCCATTTGATATACTTGTAGCACCTAAAATTAACTCATTTCTACCAACAAGATTGTTCGTGAGGCTTTTTAGGGCCTCATCTATGAAATCACAACAGCAAATTTGATTAGATAGATCTGAACCAAATTTCAGAAGCCATTACATTCATTCATTCTCCCAAGCATCTATTGATCTATTCGTGACTTTATTCAGGTATAATTACTGGGGCTACTCATGTGCTCTGCACAGTACCAGGCACTGGCTGAAGAGGGCACACATAGTTGGCCTCTCATGGAGTGGGGCGTATAATGATGAAACATAGTTTAGTTACGGTAAATGTCTGAAGCACAGAGGATTATAACATGAGTAATTGTTACACATCTGTTTTTAGCTAATGTTTGTAGTAAGATTGTGGTTAATATTAACATGACCTAAGAAAATGTTTGAAATAATTTTTATTTACTATTTTCCATACTTAATGTGTGTCTGTCTATGAGAAGAATTAAAAATCAGGGGTGCCTGGCTGGCTCAGTCAGAACATGTGACTCTTGATCTTGGGGTTGTAAGTTCGAGCCCCATGTTGGGTGTAAAGATTACTTAAATAAATAAAACTTTGTAAAAAAAGAAAAAAAGTCATCCTTATCCTGAGGAGTTTATAGTCTTATGACTGGAGACAATTAAGTAAATAGATAATATCAATGTAATGTGCTATGTATGATACAGAACTAAACTCTGGGGCTGTGAATAGGCATCAAACCCACGTTAAGAGCAGGGCACCCAGGGAGGCTTCCAGAAGGAAGTCACGCTGGAACAAGTGTGCAGGATGGTGGCTCAGTGTCAACCAATTTGGATAAGATTAACTGATTGATATGGTCATGAGTAAATAATTTATGCACAGTATTGTGAACAAAGTAGAAGGTCAAGCCACATGGAACACTAGCAATAGCTAAAAGAAAGAGAAATAGTAATAAGCGATGGAGTTTTCTAGAACGAAGTCTACCATATCTTCTCCGATAGAGCTAATAATAGGTGTGAACATTAAAAAAAAAATGCTGTAGCAGCAATATGCCTCTTCACACATATGCTAAAATGTCCTGAGGGGTTTTGGTGCCTCTTGGCTCAGAGGGGAGTGATAAGGGAATCCCAATCAAGGGGCCCTGGACTCCACTCCTGATCTTACTTTGTAGGACATAAAGACTATGAACATTTCAGCAGAGCAGTTAACATTTTATGTTTTGTAAAATACTGAAGTCTAACTAAGACTTTATTTGGGAAGGTGGTTCTCCTCCTGAAATGACTCTTAAAGCCACTTATTTAGAAAGTGTGAAGTGGTTGATTTATTAAAACTTAGATTATTTATTTTTATTTATTAAAATTAAAAATAATTCCTAATTAAAATTCTTCGTAGGAAGTTTCCAAATTTAAAAAATTAAGACTTTTCTCTTCACATGCATACCTGCTCATTAAATGAGGGCACATGCATTTAAGAAATATACACACATACAAAATAAAAACGATTATTTTAAATATATATTATCAAAACTTCAGACATGTTCAAAGGGAAACAGCATGAAAGAGTTAATCTACATAGTGTGACTTTTAGGGAACTCTTGAGAATTATAATACATATTCCATTGAAGAAGCAGGCTGCCTCCATCACTGCCATTGTACAATAATTATATGTAAAGCAAACATTTTTACTACGTTGTGTTATTTTCAAAAGTATAGTAACTCTGTTTTCTGAGTTATAACAGATAACAAACAGAACTTTCTTTTTGTGTTCCACAATTGAAATTTTGGCTTGTGTAGATTATTCAAAATTGCAGCAATAGAGCAAATGAATCAGTTCGATTTTCTTGCACAGCATTTTTCCTTACATGGAACCCATTTGTTTACTTTTTAATAGATTACTAAGTCAGTGAACTCTGGTGAAATTTCAATGGAATTTCAGTGTTTTTAGGTCAAATATTGGCAGTTTTGTATATTTTCCCCTATTTGTCACTTTTCTCTGGGCAGATAATATGCTACCCTAACATGAGTCTGTTTTATATTTGGAAATGGTTGTCTTCTCTAAAGTATTAGTCTGTGCCAACGTTCCAGATTGTTATCACTTTTTAGTTTATTTTTTATTATTTGTATGTCTTTCCCCCTATTGTAAGGATGGAAGATTTCTGTTCCACTTGTTTTTGAATTCCTCGTAGTGCCTCTACCCTGATTTACACATAGGAGCTGCTCAATGGATGTCTGTTGAATTCTGGATAAATGAATTATTGTTTCCTATAACATCAAGATGCTTTTGGTTACACAAAACAAAACACACAAGTAAAAGTTGCTTAAAACAGTGCTATGCAAAGTGTGATCCATAGACTGCTACCAGCCCACAAACTTCATTTCTGATCTGTAAGGAAAAAGTAATTAAGTAAGCATTTAGAGATATTCATAGCAATTTGAATTTATAGTGATGTTCGAGTGTCTGATCATTATCCTGAGAATTTGTTTTTGTCTTCAACTGATTGAAAATTAAAACAAAAACAAAAACAAAAACAAGCAGTTCCTGTGTTATAGAGTGTTTGAGAAGACACGTTTAGACACTGAGAGTTCTTTCTTTCTTTCTCTTCTCTTCTTTTCTCTTCTCTTCTCTTCTCTTCCCTTCTTTTCTTTTTTTAAGATTTTATTTATTATTTGTCAGAGAGAAAGAGAGAGAGCATAAGCAGGGGGAGTGGCAGGCAGAGGGAGAGGGAAAAGCAGGCTCCCCACTGAACAGGGAGCCCGATGCGGGGCTGGATCCCAGGACCCTGGGATCTTGACCTGAGCCGAAGGCAGCCGTTTAACCGACTGAGCCACCCAGGCTCCCCGACACTGAGTGTTTCTTAATAAATCTTACATAACAAGAAATATAGAGGGAAATAGTTGCTGGGGTTGGCTTCCCAGTTCAGCAATGTTAGGGCTCAAAGTTGGTGTTTCTGGGATTCCCTTTCTTCTACCTGGTTACGATATGCTTTCCGTGGTTCCAAGTCTTATGTTTTCCCATGAAAATACTCATCTCAGACAAGAAAGGGATAGATGGAAAAGAGCCTTTCCTCTCTTGTAGCTCTCTTTTCATCTAGAAAGAGAATTTTCCAGATTTCCCCCCATGTTTACTTGACGAGATTTGGGTCACTTGCCCCTCCTCAATCAATCCCTGCAGAACTGTGCAAGGCCCAGTCCAGCATGACCCACTCTCTAGGCAGGACACCTTGCTGCATGAACAGAGCTGGGGTTCTGTCAGCAAGAAGGACTAGGGAATGGCTGTTCTGCACATTTCTCTAAAGACCTAACATTATCAGAAATTGTCACAACCACTGAGAATATTTTAGTGAGTGGAGAAGTATAATAATAGCTCCAGTTGATAGAATGCCTATCATGTTAGGTATTTTATGTGATTCTTCGTATTTTGTACAACTACCCTGTACACAGCCAATGTTACTCTGTTTTACAGATAGGGAAAATGAAAGAGAGAGAGGTTAAGCACCTTGCCCAAGGTCACATCCCTGGGAGGTAGAGCAGAGCTGGGAATCCTGAATGTCTCCACCCAGGTTCTTTCTACTGTGCTGCAAAGGCTAGTTTTGTTTGATGCCATAGGGTGAACAGGCAGTGTATATGACTTCAGAAATCTGGGAAGGGCTGACCCAGGACTGACTTGAGTGATGCCCTTATTTATTTATTTATTTATTTATTTATTTATTTATTTATTTATTTTTAAGATTTTATTTATTTATTTGCAAGAGTGAACAAGAGAGAGCGCACAAGCAGGGATAGGGGCAGAGGGAGAGGGAGAGGCAGACTCCCCGCTGAGCAGGGAGTCCCATGTGGGGCTCCATCCTCGGACCCTGGGATCATGACCTGAGCCAAAGGCAGGTGCTTAACCTACTGAGCCACCCAGGCGCCCCAAGCGATGCTGTCTTTTAAGTAGGTAGTGTGAACTAAACATTTCCGAGTGCTCTCTGGCACATGGGTCTATACTTTCTTACCTTCAGAGAGAACTTGTTCTGCTGCTGTCTGAAAAGCACCCTCCCCCATACAACATCAGTCACTGTCAGTTGCTGCCCCGAGAGTCAGAGGCCCCCTCTCTTTTCACAGGTTGGCCCTAATACGCAGATGGAGGTATTTTCTGTAATTCTGCAGTCTAGAAGACCATTGCTCAATAAAACTCTTGTGCCTGGTGGATAAGTATAGCTTGAGACTTTACTAATATGTCAATACTATATATCAGCAGCACCGTAGCTTACCTAGGCTTTGCTGGGCTTTCAGAAACCATTCTGAACCCGAAAGGATGCCAAACAACGAACCTTCAAACAGTTCTTTACAACAAAACTCTTTGGTAAGCTGAAAATTGCTCAGTTTATGGGGTTTTCTCTCAATCCTATAGCTTTTCATATTCCAATTCCCTAGAAAATTGCTTTTGAGATAAGTTAGATGGTATATCTCTGGAGCAGTCCATTTTTTCCCCCATTCTACTGCAGATCTGGACATATGATCCTAATTATCTTTGACCATGTTCCTTTCTGCAGGTGATACTCTGTTCTAGTTAATGCATGCAGCATAGCAAAGTTGATAGCGCTGTGAAAATAAGCTTTGGAACATTCGTGTTTAATGCCTGAATATGTGGATTTTATTACCACTGAAGATTTTAGCATTTATCAAGCTATGTGTGTCCACCTTGAGGTGTGCTTTTCCTCTCACAGCCATTTATTGTCAATTATACTGAATTGTAAGTTAGTTCAGGTCAACAACTTTGACATGCATGACATTTGATGATGCTCATTAATGTTGCTAACACTGCCTTTGGAAGAAAACTCTAGCATGTACATAATGTATAATTAAATATTCTTATCAGATTCACCATTTCATGAGAAGTTATAAAAACACTTGGGGTAAAATAAGTCCATCTATCTTCTAAAAATTTCCATGCAGTTTAGGTTAAGTGAAATAAAAGTAATAATTTATGTTGAAGTACAACTAATGAAAACAATTGAATGAATTTATTTTATTTTAGCTCATCTGGAGGTCTTCATGCTTTTTCCATTATTTGGTAACTCAAGTATCAAATGTTTACCTTGAAAACATATATTATTTGTATTGCAATTATGAGGGTGGCTATGTCAAAAATTGGGGTGTCTTGTGAAATAATTTATTATTCTTCTGAAAAGATTAAAAACATAACTGATATTTTTAGATGTCATAAGAAGATACACATTCTTCATATATTCCTAGTGCTGAACATGAAAGATATTTAGAATATTCTGTCTCCCCCCAAAATTTCAAAGTACTTACAAGGCTGTTTTAATTTTACTTAAAAACAATACAGAGAGTCAAAGATTGAAATTATAAATCAGACTGGATCTATTTCTACCTGGATTGGAATGTAGCATAAATAAGATTTACTGTGACCTAAACTTTCAACAGAATAGTTCGTGACAGCAAGATAGGGCCACAAATGAGTTTTTTTTTTTTTTTTTTTTTATTGCAATAAACTCTATGACTTGTCTGTTCTTACTATTGTCTTTATGCCTGAGATTTGTGGCAGGCCCAGAAATTGGGAATTTTAGAAAGAAAGCTCTACATGGGACTGACTCAGGGAGAGAATTGAGGATAGCTTGGTTTTGTTGTCTGTGGTGAAGTATCAGGGTATGCTAAGAGCTGAAGTATCTAAATAAACCCCAACTCTGGACTGGTAGTTTTAGGAGGTTTGCAGGGTAATATGAGCTAAGAATTTCAATTATCCTTTATCAAGCCAATAACATAATGCTTTCTTAATGCTACGTTTTCCATGTAGTAAAGAGGATCAAGAGCTATATTTTCATTTTGTTTAGGATACTAAGGGTTCCATTGGTGTGATAGCATGCGAAAGGATTCAGAATCTTTTACCTTTTTTTGAAAAATTATACTTTAGAGGTCATCTACCATAATCCCTTTCTTCTGAGAACAAAGAATTGATTTCTGCTGTCATGTTTCTTCACTTTATTCTCCACAACACTTAGCGAAAGTCCACAAGGATCTGTGGTGAGCCAGAGGCAATTTGCCTCCCCGCTGTGGTTCGAGGTAGGATTGCTGGGTTGGAAGTGTTGCTCGACTTGCATAGTTCAGCCAAGCAATTCATAAAAAGATGTGGCTAATGATAGAGGCAGTGACGGGTGGTTTAAACCATGGGGAAAAGTCCGCCCGCCAGCCAGCCTCAGATGAAGTACTAGGATCATAGTGTGTTGTGTGTAAGAGGGGCTCACTAAGTATTTGTTGCACACGTGAATGAAGGAGGGAATGAATCGATAGACTTGGAGTGGAAGTGGATCCTATATTCAGAACAGTCAATATTTTTTCTTTGGAATTCCAACAACATTATCATCGCAGCTTGGTTCTTCACCCAGGACAGTGGTACATCCTTCTGCTTACCTAGGGCCTTTGGACTTGAGCGAGGACATTTTGGTTATCACGGTATTGGGAGTGGTGGGGTGTGTGAGGGCTACAGGCACGTAGGGGTTGTCAAAGAGCAGAGACGTGAATGCCCTTCAGTGAACAGGGAGGCCTGCGCAGTGAGGAATTCTTGTCTCAAATACTAAACAGCATCCCACTGAGGAGCACTGAGTCTCCGTCTAAGTTCTCGGAGAGGAAGTTTAGAGGCGCAAAAGTCATCACTGGGTTAAGTATCCAAATTGGGTACCAACAAGTACCTTGTGGGACAGATAACATTCAGAAAAAAATCCTTCAGTCTTGGTAGGCCAGTCACTCTCTCTTCCAACAACTCAACCACCCATTGTAGCTTAAAAGCAGCCATAGACAGTCTATAAGTGAATGGGTGTGGTTTTGTCTCCATTAAATTTTATTTACAAAAACAGGTGCGGGGGATAGATTTGGCTCATGGGCACAGTTTGCCAACCCTTGTTCTGTACTTAAAGAATTATTTGGTTAAAATCCAAACGTAGTACTTTCTTATTATGTCTGTTCTTATTATTGTATTGGTTTCAGCCAGTCGTTCCAACCAGCTGAGAACCTCTTGAATTTTAATTATTTCAGTTCTGGTTATCCAATAAAAATTTAAACTCTTTTTCACTTTGGGTCACCTAATACATACATCTATACTTTAACTAGTTATTCTCCAAACCAAAACAAAGACACCTTAAACAAAATAAAGCCTAAAAGTGGCTGTCTACCACATAACTAGTTTTTTAGCTTAAAATGATCAGTGGTCTGAGCAATAACTATGTTTGGTTACCATAGTTTAACCATCACTAATTCATGAAACTACACCACAGTTATATTATGCAGTAATATAACTTGCTCTTTTCTTCGTAAGAATCAAAGGGGGATTGTCTGTACTGTATTTTCTCCCTGAAATCAAGATGTATGTCTATGACAAGTTCTTACATGCCACTCTATTAATGCCAACAAAATTAATATTGTTCATAGAAAACTGACTTTTAGTAAATCATCTGTTTACTCATATATTCGTGCAGTTTGCCAAGAAGAGTTGTAAATCTTACCAGTCTGGCCCCTGTACCTGCCCTTTTTAAGATATTAGCCCAAATGTATAGCATGATGACACAAATATTGGACTGTGGTCCTGAGGTCATAGTTATGGACCCAGTAGTGCCCTAGGTGGGAAAGAAGGAGTTAACAGTGGTCCCAGCTCCCTCCTGCCCTTCTCAAGGACATTAGGGCCAAGTGCTGACCTCCACTAGACATCCTGTAAACATTTCAAAGAGGTTTAGTCACAGATTATCTAAGAATGTCTAAGAATATTTTTAACAAGGTATTCTTTTTCTGTTTCAACTACCTGTTATAAATAAGCCAGGAATTTATGTGGTACAGGTGGCTGAGGAATGGTAGCCATAGGAGCTCTTTATCTATGTGAGGAATGAAATATAAAAGCTAGGAAACCCTCTACTTTTTTTCCTGATGACAACTTGTATACACGCATACACACACACACGCACAGCACTCAACTGTTACTCTGAGACCGAATTGTGTCCCATTTGAAAAAAGGAATTTTTTGGAAGTTGTGGTAGATCAGGGCTCTTGAGATTGCAAGTGTGCCTGTGGTTACTTATACTGTCAAAGATAAACAAACCCTGATGCTAGGTAAAGTGGTGAGAACAGATTTTAATTGGTAATAACTATTGTTTAAGTTGTTGAGTTGTAGTGTGAGTGGAATTCAAGTTCAGTTTATACAGAGGCGATGGGGCATTTTATTATTTTTTTATTTTTATTTATTTTTAAAGATTTTATTTATTTACTTGAGAGAGGGAGCAAGCACAGGGAGCCCGATGCGGGCCTCAATCCCAGGACCCCAGGACCCCAGGATCATGACCTGAGTAGAAAGCAGATGCTTAACCGACTGAGCCACCCAGGCGCCCCGCGATGGGGCATTTTAAAGGGAGAATGAGGGTAAAGGGAGGGGGGTGAGCAGAGGCTTTGTACAGTCAGGGAAGTGAAGAATTACAAAAAGTGGGAACTGGGGGTTCGGTCCTTGTGAACCCCTTCTGCGTTTGCCAACTGGCACGTGTGGAAGTTGAGCTCCACTCCTTCCACAGAGACTGGGAGACACGTGTCTTCACGTGTTGCCTGGAACAGACAGTAAACTCTTTGGTCAGCCTTGAGTTTTCTCAGGTGGGCACGCTGAGGAGGGCTAGGCTCAACCTAGGGATGTGATCTAGAGCTCTTAGGAACTATGTTAGTGTTTGTTTAAGTCTTTTTAGGTCACAGTGATGGGCCTATGCAAGAAGCAAGTTCAGAGGAACGTGGCTAGAGTTTTCAAAGAGAGACTCTTTGTTACTACCCTTCACTCATCATTGGTGAGGTAGGGTGCTGTCTAGGATCTATGATTCCTTAAGTCCAGCAGTGATCATATAACTCTGGGATTCAGCACTGGTAAAATTCAGCTGGGCCTGAGACTTTCTCTGAATTTCCTCTGCCATTTTCCTTAAGTGGTAAGCCTCCTACATCAGTTGTCACATAGTTATTTTAATTTCTTCTTTTTTAAACCATAGAATCTTGTCTTTTCCAGTTTAAAGACCAGTTTTTGTGAAGAACTAATAAGAGTAAATCTAAGTGCTTTGAAACATGGTCAAATATTATTTATGTTAAAGGAGTAGAAGAATCTTTTGTAACTTATATTTAAAGTATTATTTAGTATAATTCAGTGAATCATGGTATACATTTTTTGTACTATATAAATTTTTGAATACGATTCTATTAGCATAAAGTGATTTCTGTGACTATTACCATAATGTGAGCCTTGTATTTATTTTAATGTTGAAATCGAGAAAATATATTGAACAATCTTTACTCTTCTGAACTGGAAGCTTACCATTTATTTTGTTGGAATTTTCCACAACATCGTAGATACTGAAGAAAAATACCTATTCAAGGCTATACCTTAGCTGGGTATAAACTCGGGGTATCTTTCTCCTGAGTTTAAGTAGGACCCAATTGGTTGGAAATGTAGGGAAAAAAATTCAGATTGAAGAGCATGGCAGGTTACTAGTGTAGGTCTATTATGCCAGGTCTGATTTTTATTTCTTTTTTTTTTTTTTTTGGCTTTAAAAATGTTGACAATTTATTTTGAAGTTAAAAGTTAAAAATTACATATATTAAAATAAATTACATTCATGTTTATTGAACTCATTTCAATTTTTTATAATAATTTTTTATTATACTATGTTAATCACCATACAGTACATCCCTAGTTTTTGATGTGAAGTTCCATGATTCATTACTTGTGTATAACCCCCAGTGCACCATGCAATACGTGATTTTTATTTCTTAAGTTAGTAACTGAGGAGAAGTATTTTAGAGTGGTGGTGATAAAGCTCTACATTGCTAAGCAACATCACTGGACTAGAAATAAAGCAATTATTGTACTTCACATGACTTCAAGCTCTATCCTAAGGACCACTTATAAGAATTAGAGATGATGTACTATGCGGGATACATATGCTTCATATTAATTTTGCATTTACCTATATATTCAGCTTTGTCTATTAAAATTACGTTTTTGTGCGTGTGTATTAGATTGGCATATTTCCCAAGTTATTAGTTCATCTGTTTATTTCAGGCACTATTCCATAGAGTGCTAAGGAAGGTTAAAATTAAAAGGCTAGGAATTTATAATTACTAGCAGTGATGATTAAATTAGTGGGAATGGCAATTTTCAATGCTTTCTTCAGTAGGAATAGTTTTGAGTTGTTTAAGTCAATCATCACAATAAAATAATTATTTTGACTCTTATTTTTTTTAAAGATTTTATTTATTTGAGAGAAAGAGAGAGCAAGCACAAGTGGAGATAGGGAGAGATGGAAAGGGAGAAGGGAAGCAGACTCCCTGGTGAGTTCAGAGCCCAATGTAGGGCTCAATCCTATGATCTTGAGATCATGACCTGAGCTGAAATCAGAGAGTTAACCAGTTGGCCCACCCAGGTGTCCCTTGATTCTTTTTAGAATTCAACTAATATTTCTACAGTTTCTTTTCAATGGTGAATAAATGCACATTTTCTCACTATTTTTCTGATTTTTATTTTTCTTAGTACTCCATACTTTTACCACATAAGATACTATTCTTTTGATCTTTGACTTGTATATTTTGCTCCTGATTTGCATAATTTAATTAATTGTTAATAGTTAAATTTTATTGATCATTGAATTTCAATTTTAATAATGATGTATAGAATACACTTTTCAAAAAAATGCCCCAAAACTAACTACTTTTGAAAATCAAGGATAAATACTATCGAATGTAAATTTGTTATTAAAGAATAAGTGTATTTCAGCTAAGTTTTTAATGAATCTGCAAAACAGTATTGAATGGAATATTTTATACGTAAGATATCGCTTTCTTAGGGTATTTTCTGAACCTATATAATTACTTGTTTGTAACTGAACAGAAAGAGATTTGTATTTTTGAGCATCTGGTTTTCTCCAAAATTAAATTTAGACCTGGGCGGGTTTGTGACAATGTATAGAAGTGTAAGTGGACGAGTGTTATTGATGATGGCTATATCAGTCACTCAGACTTCTGACCCTTCTGGGCAGTCTAGCGTTGCAAACTCTCCCTCTGTGGGCTGTGGGTTGTGGGTGATGACTGACCTCTTTCCCTGGAAGGGAAGATGAGTCATTGTCTTTTATGTGACATAGCTTGCATGGTATTAAAATTTATCTTCTTCTCTGAAACCATCTAATATCTGGTCATCTTTAAAATTGAGATGAAATTTATTTATATAAAGCTATTTCCCCAATTAGAAATCCAAAACAAGGGGATTTAAATCTTTTTTGTTTTATGGAAAGGATTAAGATAAGTTAACATGGGCTTAGGATATGTCCTTGAATAAAGTTCACTTTTATTTATTTTTAAAATCCTGCTTTAATTATCTGTAGACTTCTGCTTCTGGAAGATGAAGTGACTGATATTGAATTACTCTTTTGACATAAACAACTATAACACTGGGCAAAACAGATGAGGCAATGGTCTTCAGGTGTTAGATACTACTCAGTGCAGGACTGTGACCTTGAGAGAAGAGAGACACTGTAGGGTGCTTTCTGAAGGTGAAACAGGAGCCTTTCCCGATAGCAGTGGTCTTGATGATAGGAGGAGACAGGTACTGGGGATCAGGACTGAAATTTGTGGAGCAGAATGTAGAGAGAGAGACAGTGGAACAAAGAAGTTGGTGTGGTTATGTCTCAAGACCCTGGCTGTAGACTGGGCCACATATGCTCAGAGTAAGGCTCGGTGAAGCCCAGCCCTACGAGGCTGCTGCAGGACCAAGAGATGAACATAGAGATGATGTTTTGCAGTCCTGGGAGCCACTGGATTTCTTGTGGAGCAGAGTGAAGAAGCCTCCCTCACCACTGTTCAGGCAATTAGTACCACCAAAAGCCATGTTCAGGAGTAAGAGTCATTACACTCTAAATAAAATAAAACAAATAGGGAATAAAACAAAATAGACCTGCTATATAAAGCATAAAACCATTCCTGGCAGGATACAGAGATGCTGCCATTAGTTTAACAAATACCAATGTCCTTTAAAGGAGGACAGTGTAATTCAGACTCCACATGACTTGACTCCATGATGGCCAGAATAAAAATATATACATATTAGATAGAACCAGCAAAATAAATAAAAAGGTGATCTAGAATTTAGAGGAAATGTAGACAATAGAAACAGTCTTCTGTTTGATCAGAGTATTGGAAGGAACAGACAAGGACTTTAAAAACTCTACTATAAATATGTCCAGGAATATTTAAAGGAAAACATGTCAATGATGTATGAATAGAGCTCAGGAGAGAAACTGAAAGTAAAAAAAGAACCAAGCAGAAATTCTGAAACTTTTAAGTAATACATCAGAAATGAAAAATTCCTCTAATGGGCTTACTAGCAGATTGCTCATTAAGAGAAAAGAACTGGTGAACTTAAAGAAAAGCCAATAAAAGTTGTAAAACCCTAAGGAAAGGGATAAAGTACTGTAAAAAAAATGAATGAATCTCAGTGACATGTGGAGCAATAAAAATTGACAGAGAGAAGGGGATGGAGAAAGAAATAATACTTGAAGAAGAAATGATGGAAGTTTCCCAATGTCATGAAGAAAAATAAACTTACAAATTCAAGAAATTAGTAAACCCCAAGAAAATAAATACAAAGAGAACTACATGTTATAATCGAACTGTTGATTACCTAAGATAAAGTCTTCCAAGATGCCAGAAAAACACAAAAAGACACATTAGGTATAGGGAATATATGTATACTATATGAATTATGGCTAATATTTCATCAAGAACAGTGAAGGCCAGAAAGACAGTGGATGTCATCTTTAAAGTTTTGGAAGAAGAAAGTGTCACTTGATAACTTAGTATACTATACTAAGTTAAAAATGTCTTTGAAAAGTCATGGTAAAATAAAAATAATCTTCAGATAAACAAAATCTAAAGCAATCTGTTGCCATCAGAACTGCACTACAAGAAATGCTAAAGGAAACTCTTGAAGCTTGAGAGAAATGATAACAGAGAGAAAATCAGATTCACAAATAGCAAAGAATAGCATTAGAAATTATAAATCTCTAGATAAATATTTTTAATTTATTTCCTTAAAAACAAAAATAAAAATAATGGCTTTGCATTATGAGTATTATAACACATATATATGTAAAATATATGAACTAGAAATGGTATGAATAAATGGAATTATATTGCAATAAGATTCTTATATTTTACATGAAGTAGAAATTAATTTTTAAGTAGACTGTGATAAATAAAGGATGCATTTATAATCCCTACAAAAAATATGAAGGATAGTTCAAAGAGGTGTCACTTTGAACCAACAGAGAAAATAAAAGAAAACGACCCAAAAGTAAACCTAAAGAGAAGAGGAATAATTATATAAAAATCATAACTGACAAATGAACAAATACGTTATGATGCCATAGAAAATTTCAACACATTAATGATTGCATCAAATACATTGATTAAATACTCCAGTTAAAAGCTATATATTGTCAGACTGGATAAAAAATCAAAACCTTGATATATGCAATTAAAAATCAAAGGAGGGAAGAGTGCTTGGCTGGCTCAGTCCGTATGCATGCAACTCTTGATCATAGGGTGGTGAGTTCGAGCCCCATGTTGGTGTAGAGCTTACTTAAAAAAAAAAATCAAAGATGGGAGATTGATGAATGGAGAAAGATGTGTACACACGTGCGTGCATGCACACACACACACAGAATATTATGCAGGCATTAAAAAGGTTGAGATCTTGCTATTTGCAACAACAACATGGATGGATCCAGAGGGCATATGCTAAGTGAAATAAGTCAGATCGAGAAAGACAAGACAAATACCGTATGATTTCACTTGTATATGGAATCTAAAAAACAAAACAAATGAATAAACAAACAATCAAAAAGCAAAATCAGACCTATAAATACAGAGAACAAACTGATGTTTGCCAGAGGAAAGAGGGAGAGGGGATGGGTGAAATAGGTGAAGAGGAGTGGGAGGTCTAGGCTTCCAGTTATAGAATGAGTAAGTCATAGGAGTAAAAGGCACAGCATAGGGAATATAGCCAATGGTCCTGTAATAGTGTTGTATGGTGACAGATGGTAGCTGTACTTGTGGTGACATAACATAACATGTAAAGATGTTGAATCACTATGTTGTACACCTGAAACTAATGTAACATTAGTGCGCCAACTATTTGAATATGCAAATAAAAAAATTTAAGTGGATGTATAGATACATCATACTGCTTTCTGGTATATTTGAAAGCTACTAAGAGTAAATCCTAAAAGTTCTCATCACAAGAAAAAGAGACACTTGTGTATGTGTGTTTATCTATATGAGATGATGGGTGTCAACTAAACTTATTGTGATAATCATTTCACAATGTATCATGTCAAATCATTACTTAAACTTATAAAATGTGGTATGGCAATTATATCACAATACAATGAAAACATTAAAAAATAAAAAATCGAAGATAAAGATAGATGCACTATGCCAACAACAAACATCAAAAAGCTATTGTGCTTTATGAATATTAGACATAATGGAAATCAGAAAAAAGTATTTCCAGTTACAAAGGGGAAAAGTTTTTATAACTATAAAAGGGTTGATTCAAAACAATCTTAATGTGCATTCAGATTTTATTTATTTGTTTGTTTATTTATTTATTTATTTATTTATTTGACAGAGAGAGAACACAAGTAGTCAGAGCAGTACAGAGGGAAAGGGAGAAGCAGACTCCCTGCTGAGTAGAGAGCCCCATACGGGTCTCTATCCCAGGACCCTAGGATCATGACCTGAGCTGAAGGCAGATGCTTGACAGAGTGAGTCACCCAGATGCCCCCTTAATGTGAATTCAATTATTAACATAGTTTCAAGATATATTAAGCAAAACCACCAGCACTAGAGGGAAAATTAGATAAATTCATAATCAGCAATTTTAACAACTCTTAGTAATCAGTAGGAAAATCAGACAAAAAGATAGTCAATAAGGATGTAAAAGAGTTAAACCACATTTTAAGCCAAATGAACATGACTGTTATTTATCAAACAATATATTCAAAAACTGCAAAATATAGATTCAACACAATCCCAATAAAAAATCTTAATTTTTTAAACAAATTGATAAGCTGATTCTAAAATGTATATGGGGAATGTAAAGGACCCATAAATACAAAGCAATCATGATAAAGAAGAACGAAGTTAGAGGACTCATACTACCTGAATTCAAGATTTGCTATAAACCTACAATAATCAAGGCAGTGTGGCTTGGCTAAAAATAGACACACAGATTAAAGGAACATAAAAAGTATGCAATAAATTCACATGTAGCTGGTCTATTAATTTTTGACAAAGGCACTAAGGCAATTGAATGGAGTAAAAAAAAATCTTTCCCATAGACGGTGTTGAAACACTGGATAGACATATGGGAAAATATGACTTTTGACCCCTATTTCATTCCATTCACGAAAATTAATTTGAAATGTATCATAGACATAAACATAACAGCTGAACTTGTAATTTTCTAGAAGAAAACATGGGAGAATAGCATTGCGACCTTGGAACAGGCAAAGACAATATACAAAAGCATTAACTTTAAAGAAAAAAATTGATAAATGGTAGTTCATCAAATGAAAAAATGTTCATCGAAAGACAAAGTTTGCAAATGAAAAGATAAGACACTGCAGAAAATATTTGCATTATACCTTCCTGACAAGGGGCATGTATTTAGAATATTTTAAGAACTAATGAAACCAATAATTAAAAGAAATAGCCCAATTTAAAGATGGGCAAAAGGCTTGAAGAGATACTTACACAAGAACATATGCAAATGACAAATAAGCATATGAAAAATACTCCCAGTTATTCTTCATCAGGAAGATGGGAGTTAAAATCACAACAAAATCCTGTTTTGTATCCTCTAGAATAGCTAATGCTAGGGCCCCTGGGTGACTCAGTCTGCTAAGTGTCTGTCTTCGGCTCAGGTCATGATCCTGGGGTCCTGGGATCAAGCCCCACATGGAGCCCCACACTGGGCTCCCTGCTCAGTAGGGAGTCTGCTTCTCCCTCTGCCTCTTCCCCTACCTCCCCTTCTCCCCCTCCCTCTGCTCATGCTCTCTCTTGTTCTGTCTCTCAAATAAATAAATAAAATCTTTAAAAAAAAAAAAAGAATAGCTAATGCTAAAAGACAAACAATGCAAGGGTGGTGAGGATGTGGAACAACTGAAACCCTCACACATCAGGATATAAGATGGTACAAATGCTTTGAAAATCTGGCAGTTTCTTGGAAACATAAACATATACTTATTCCACTCCAGAATTCTACACCTTGGTATTTACCCAGGAAAAATAAAAAGATATCTCAAAAGATTGCTCACAGTTTTTGTAGTTATTTTATTCATAATATTCCCAAACTGGAGACACCCAAATGTCCTTTGATAGAAGAATGAATAAATGAATTGTGGTCTTATGCACCAAAGAGAATAAACTATGGATACACCCAATAATATGAGTTTCAGAAATATTATATTAAGAGAAAGAAACCAGACAGAAATTTCTAGAAGGAAACATGGAAGTGCTTGCTTTATAAAGTGTATATTTGAAGTTTAAGAACTTTTATTGTGATAGAAACCAGAATTGCAGTTCCTTGTGGCTGGGGGAAGAGGAAGAGAAGTTGAGGGGAGGGCGGCAAGTGAGAACTTTTCCGAATGGTGAAGTTTCTGGATCTCCGCTGGGTTGTTGGCTAAACCAGTGTATACGTTTGTCAAAACTCATTGAATTGTATAAATAAGATCTTTGCATTTCACTGTGTGTAAATGTTTCTCCAAACAAAAAGATGTTCAAGATTCAGTTGTAGATTCCCTTTCAATATGGTAAAGGTCTGAATGTTTCTGGTGTTTCCCATTGAAGAAAAATTGTTTTTGTGTGTTGCACAGTTACCTGCTAATTAGCTTTCCTAGTGCCTCGTTTTCATGGCTACAGACCTTATACTGTCAGCACTCTTTAAGTCAGTTCTGCATTTTGTCCTTTCATTAAAAGCCGTGTTAGTGCAGAGACCGTTTCTTCCATCTTGTTAACCATTATGTCCATTCTCTGTAATGGCCAATTGATTGCTAATAAATTTCCCATGGACTCCTGAGAACAGGTAATTAGACTATTTTCCTTTCAAGGTCTGATTTTCCTTGTCTTTTGATCTGAGGATCCTATTCTGAGGATTTCTGGCTATAGGGAACACACACAGGACCCCCGCTAGAGTTTCAGATACTTTGTTGACTAGGCAGAGAGTTTGGCAGAGTGGTCCTGGGTGCAGACCTGTGTGAGGAAGATGCCTGGGCTGCCTTAGCGGCTCTGCAGGTTGCAAGAGCACGAGGAGAGCCCATGAGGGGGCACTAACC